>NC_052127.1:1173261-1222419 GCF_012273895.1 Zerene cesonia
AGGTAATTATTTTCTGTCATTTAGTAGTTAGTAGTGTTAGGAAATTAGATTATTTCTTATTAATAAGTATATTTGTTGAACATTATTTGTAATGTTGAAAATTGCGGTTATATTCTTATTTGATTTGATTGGATACAACAAATTTGATCGGATATTTGAGTAAATTTAGTCGAAATTAGTTGAACCGGTGTCATTTAGTTTGTTGTGAAGTTGAGAGTTGATTTGTTTTATTATGTGGTAATTTCGCAAGTAACTTACATACATACATAGTAACTAACTATTACATAGACCCTAATGTGGAAAATTTTGTAGTTATGCAGAACTAGCTGCGCCCCGCGGTTTCACCCGCGTGAGTCCGTATCCCGTAGGAATATCGGGATAAAAAGTTAAAAGCTTGTATGTTATTCAAGTTGTCCAGCTGTCTACGTACCAAATTTCATTGCAATTGGTTCAGTAGGTTTTGCGAAAGAGCAACAAACACACACACACATCCTTACAAACTCGCATTTATAATATTAGTAGGAAGTAGGATAGTATGATAAAAGAAATCACTATATAATCATAACTTACTCATTTCTATTAAGAAGTAATTCTCGAAGAAGTGATATCACAATGCTTTTAAAGAATAGTACACTCATTATCCTTCAAATGCATTTTTTATTTTATTATTATTTATTTAAAAATTGCAAAAAAAAAATAAGTTGAGGTCTTGTAATTTTTATAAACATTCCGATTTCAATTGAATTGTCGAAGGATGTTGATTACTCTTGAATACTTTTTGCAAAGTGCAAATAATGAAATCAAGTAATAAAATATATTTGTACACCCCGTTTTCAGATTCAAAGGAGAAAGAAAGGAGTTCGCAAGACCCGCCCAGCAGAGAGGTGTCGCAGCCGAACAGTCTCACATCCAGTTCCATATCCACTGACTCCAAGGAAGAGAAGAAGAAAGACGGCGAGAAGGAGAGCCAGAAGGACAGAGAGAGCCAGAAGGAGAGTCTGGAGAGGGAGGAGAGGAAAGCTAGCGAGGAAGCCTGACCCTTGTTCTATGAGTGTTACGAGTTCTATAGACGGTAGTGTTGTAGGGTTGGCACATCGTGGTTTTTGAGGGTACTTATAGATTTTTATTTATTTGAAAAATTATATGAGAAATAATTTAATTTTTTAATAATGAGAGTAGTTCTGGGTTTAAAAATTTTATAATTATACGAGAAAAAATTCCGTTGAGCGGTTTTTTTAGATTTATTACAAATTGAGAGTATTAAAGGAAAATATATCTCACGTAAATAAATGCAAATTTTACGTTCGTCAAAGTGTTGAGAATCATTCTGTAGCCCCAAATTAATTTCTTTTTCTCTAAAGAGTCATATAAATAATTGCTTGTCCAGTAATTGGACGTAAAAGAGATAGAAGATGTGATCAGTAAATATTGCCTTAATTGAAACATATTTTGTCTTATTCACTTTTTGTCTATTTGAGTTATCTCGTAAAAAAATTCATTTAGAAATGAAAAACTTTTTTTTTTGAGTCTCCCCGTGACCACGCTCGCTGTTGTGTTCGAAACGTCGGGTTAATAATATAATGAATAAATCGCGTTAAAATCCGTTAAAAAGTTTTTAATTTCTAAATGTATAATACTCGCGTAAAATCAAACGCAAGAAAGTACTATATTCCATTTATTTCATTTTTCATTTCCGTTATTCACAAAATGTAGATAATAAGATTTATCATATTTAATTTCTATTGCAGATTATATAAATATCTTTTCCATAACTATTCTATATAAGTAGAGGTTTTAACCGCGATGTGCCAATAGTTTCTCCATCACTTATAAGAGTAATAAAAATTGTTACATATGATAAGTACTACACTACTTTTAGGATTATGAAATCTGTGCTGATTGTAAAAAAAAAATATTATGTTTTTTTTCTTAAATTCGTTATCGGTAGACGTAGAGAATCAAAATTGACTTTAAAATCGTTTGTTTGACAGAACACCTTTACATACTAATCAATTATTTAGAAAATTAATTTTAATGAAAACATTGGTTATTTTAAGATGTTGTCATCATGTCATCTATAAATACTTCTTTATGGAAAATAGTTTTAACTAACTTATACTTAACTTATATTTACAAAAGAAAATGTTGATCTTGATTATTGATAATTAAGACGAATTTGAGATACATCAGAAACGGTCTAGGCGTTTATGAGTTATGGTGGAATGAAGAAACTCTAGAATGGACCCTAATGTATGTTATACGTGAACTGTCTGAATTTAACATAATTAAAAAGAAGCAAATGGCATATAGAAAATTTTAAATAACCTCCTATTTACATTTGTAAAAATTAAAGTAATTGTTGATATCAAGTTACGGTAACTACTTAATGAATTAGTAAAATTTAAAAATGATTGTTTTTCAACAATTTATGGTATCATAAATTACGTCGTCGTAAATAATTCCTAATAAAATAAAAGTACTTTAATTAACAATTGATACATAAATAATTACACACACCCGTTAAAAGATATTAAAAAAATCTAATAAACTACCTACTCAGACAAGGAATTACGTAAAATATTTAACACATAATATTATAAACTTTATTCGCCATCATTACCATAATAAACAATCGCCAAGCAATATTTTGTATTGAAATTATGTAAAAAAGCAGTTCTATGAGATTCACGGTTTTGAATCGGTTTTTTAGGGTGTATTTATATCCCCACTATATAGTTTCATGTACAGATAACTAAATACACTTATGAAATATAGATTAAGAATCGTTAAAATAGATAGACTGAAAAAAATCAATTTTAAATCTTAATTTATTGTATTTAGAAATAGCTCGAAAATAATTGAAGAAATAACCTCGAAATATTCGGCTGTGTTCCTTAGGAATCGTCATTTCTTATATATACATGAGGTTGACTTCGGGATAAATAGATAATAAATAATCATAAATATTCAGTGGACGTGTTGTTTCTATATTTTTTTAATCTCAACACTATTATAATTTGCTCAGTTCATGCGAGAAAGGCACAAGACAGAAACTTTGACATTTAAATTTAAAAAAGAAGGTATTTTATTTAATTATGAAAAGAAACTTGAAGTAATATTTTATTTTATTTTATGGCAACACTAAAAGTGTATCTGTGGTTGGGTTGACAGCTGCTGTTATGTTTTTTTTCTGTAAATACACGTATAAATAACAAAAAGTAAGGCTAAACTCTGTTTGTTTTGTATTATGAATAATTGGGTATTAATTGTATCCGAGAAATTTATAAGACCATAACACTCGAGAACGACTCGACCAATTCGGATAAAATAAACGTTTTTGTTAAGGCACAAGAAAGGTTCTTATGGAGAGAAAATATATACCACGGAAACCGGGACGGACCGCTAGTTCTTAATATAAAACAAACATGTATCGAGATTTATCGACTGTATGTACAGCTGTTGATTTGTTAGCGCAAAATTTAAAGTTTTTTTATGAGTTTACACTAAGTAAATAAACAATTATAGGAAATATGTTTGAATATAACATTCAAATTATGATTAAATATAAAGAACACCATTATGTAATATTATATGATAAACACACACAAAATGTACAGCATATACTAAATACATAACGTGTCTATGACCATTAAGAGTCCATGGTTTATATTATATGGAAAATATATGCATCTCTATCAAAAGCGAAAGTCTATAACCGACAATAAGTTTTTATCACGGATGTATAATGTATATTTTCTATAAATTATAACTTTTGTAAGTGCGAAATGAATTAAATAAACTAAAAATATATTAGAATTATAGTAATCGAGATATTCCAATTTTTGCATCATACTACCATTCTCTGTTATCTATGTTTATATATTGTATCTATCATATTATAGTGTAGATTAAAATATCCGATTTATTATTGTGTCGAGTATTGCCAGTATCTTATCACATCCTTATTTTTAAATTACGTATGTTATTTTGACTAGTCCTTAATTAAGTGTCGAAATGTTTTATTTTATAAACTGATTTTGACGACTGGCAACAGTTTTGACTCATTCATGTTTTGTATAAAAGGGAAAATGAAAAAAAAAATGCTTTTGTATACTAGTATGGTTATTTATTCATAAGTAAAACTTCTTTAACTGAGCGTGGCGTTTCATTATCACAATTACTTAACCTATATTTACAATTAATTCTATACACACATTTTGATATTTTGTTGACATTTTAACACGTTGGCCCTGATTTTGTAGTTAAAAAATAGTCTATTTAATTAGAAAAAATCAGAAATCAAAACTCAATGGCACCATAAAATGTTACAATAAAGTATAACAACTGCAGAAATTTTTAAATTTTTGAACAATATTTTATCACAGTTAACATAATGCGGTTATGACAGTGATGTAGAGAAATCTATGTAATATGATTCAAATATTTTGATTGTCCATTCCTGTTTTATAATATATATATTTTTAATATTCACAAGCAAGACTCTTAAGAGGTGAAATTCTTGAAATTAATTTATGAGCGGCAAAAACAAAATTGCAGGAACAGGGAATATTGTTATAAAGAACTCTTCAAGATACGACCTAAAATAACCTTAGTTCACAGACGACTCGACTCAACCAGAGCCATTTGTTTTTATTTGTTCTCATAGACACATTGATATAATTGTAATATTACTTCATTTGGAATGGCTCGTACGCATCGTATACATAATACTTAAATAAAAATAAATTTATGAGATGGCACTTAAATCACATTTATGTAAAAAAAGTTATGGATTGCAATAATTTGCTTGTCGCGAGATTCTTAATTTGCGTTTGGTTTAGTAACACAAATATCTATGGATTTTAGCATATTTCTACAATTAAATGAAGTTTGGATAATTTTCACATATAGCAGAAATTTCAAAGCGATATAGGTATCAATTATTATTTGTAGATGAATCCAAGTCTTCAAGGAAGTGGTACACATCGTTTCATTGTATACACTGTCCTCAACAGATAACAAAAGTCATCAACTACACATGATTAGTTTCCACAACATCATCTTGCTTTTTCTTTCGCTTCTTTCCTTCTAAATCTGCGTAAATATCCTCCAAGTCGCGCATTTTCGTTTCCGGGACGCAGAATATTAAGTAAAACACGTTGGATAGGCAGATAACACTAAATATCCAAAATGTGGAGTGGTATCCTATCCACGTGTTCAAAGGTGCGAATAGCTTTATCAGAGCGAAATCGGTACCGAGTGATATTGCCATGATGAGAGTGGCTACTGTACCACGGAGCTGAAATGTAGAAAAAAAAAGGTATCCATATAGTATTTAATGGTAAATCCCGCATAGTTGTTTGAAATTTAAGTTCTTAATGCACTCAGTCATTGAGAACTATTACTTTGTGGTGACTAGAAATAAAAAAAATCAGTAAATAATATTTTTCAATCAGATTGCAGGAACACATTGCATCACTGCTCTTAATAAACATATTTTAACTAGAAAGTACTTTTGAGCAGTGTGTATTAAAAAATATATATCTAATATTCGTTATTTAAAATATACATTTCGGTCTTGTTATTTTGAACATCAGGGATGGCTCAGTGATTAGGATTGACAAAATTCAAACTCGAGGGTTCGTGACGGAGCACATTACTCCATTATTCACATCACCGCAGCTTGAAACGGTGAAAAGATATCGTGAGGAAACCGGCATGTCGAAGAATCAAAAGTTCAACAACATATGCCCAAGTGCGAGGTTTTGATGTAGAGATAGTTGCGGATTATGGCCTGAATCCTTGTCTGTGTTCCTGTAATGGGAACTAATATGGACGATTTATCATGGATACGTGTAAGAAATATGGCAGGCGATTAATATGATCCTTGTATGAAATATGGCTATACCGTTAGCTACGTAATATAAGAAACGACATTAATATACGTATGTAGTAAACTACACACCTGAAAACTAAACATCTCGGTCATAATAACGAAGGGCAGCGGTTGCAAGCCGGACGCGTCCGCGAATATGCAAGTGCAGAGCGCGGCGACGGGCAGCCAGCCCGGCAGCCCCGCGCCGCGCAGGTAGAACCACGCGCCCAGCAGGCACATGCTGAAGCCGGCCACTACGCTCGTTATCGCTAGCAGCGGCTGGAATCGACGTGCTTATATAACACTAGCTTTTGCCCGGGCTTCGCACGCGTTATCTATCCTATTACCCAAGTCAGCTCATACCCTGTCTGTTTACCAAATTTAATCAAAATCCGTTAACTGAAAGTATGTTTTTTTTTCTTCAGCGTGACGACGTTTGTAAGCATAAGGGTATCCCTATTTTCATTGGTCACGCCATTACGCGTGAACGGCTGGACCGATGTGACATAGGCTATATATGTACCACGGGTGAAACCATGATGAGCAGGTAGTATTAAATACAGAGTGGGATTCTGTGCTGCCATCGGAAGGGACAATATCTAATTTTAATACTGTAGATGTTGCTCAAAGAAAACATTGCATTTTTTTAATGAAAGAAAATTCCATTTAAATATTTATGAAAATTCACTTGTTACTCCCGGGACCCAATTCCATAGACAACAATCTGATAAAATTTTAGTGTATTCAACCTAATAACTTATCCTAGTGGTTTTTTAAAACAAAGATTATTAGACACTAAGGTTTCTCCAAGTTGTTTATCTAAACAAGTATGTATATTATTATAGTATACTAGATGCGCCCCGCGGTTTCACCCGCGTAAGTCCGTATCCCGTAGGAATATCGGGATAAAAAGTTGTCTATATGTTATTCCAGTTGTCCAGCTATCTGCTTACCAAATTTCATTGCAATCGGTTCAGTAGTTTTTGCGTGAAAGAGTAACAAACATCCATACATCCATACAAACTTTCGCATTTATAATATTAATAGGATGTATATAAGTATGTTTATTGCCATATTAAACATATTACTAAGTTTAATACTGCTAACCTTTCGTCCAACTCTGTCCACTAATTGACAAGCCAAAAACGACCCAAGTATCTGCACAGCAGCTAGCAAAATGGACTGCTTATTGGGAGACAGAGCTATGCTTGAATTAGGGTCTTTACTGGCTTCAGCAAAAATATGGCTCGCATAGACAAGCACAGCGATACAACCGCAGAATTCACGAGTTAAGTTCACGATGAGGGCAACCCAGAACGCTTTGACAGCTGTTTTGTCTCCAACTGTAAATTAATAATAAGCAAATGAATATCCCTACATATTATTATGTTTGAATGGGTATGATAAAATACATTCTTCTGTGTATTGCTCGGCTCATTACTTAGAAAGATTTATTTTTCGTTTGATGATTAGAAGAATATTGCAGGTTATATTTAGAATAATTTTAAATAGTTCGATAATTTCATAGGGATTCAATAATAACTACATCTTAGAAAGCTAAAAACAAGCTTGAATGATAAAATCAACTATTGTCTCAGTTGCTTTTATACGTAAGGGAATTATTTTATCTCCGATCTTTATCAGAATAATGAAATAAACTCATGAAATTATTATGTTCACCGATGTGTACAAAGTCTGAATTAAACATTTCCCCTTAAAGTGGGTCATCATCGAGGCTTGTTTAAAAAAAGTACAACAATCTAAGAGCATAATGTTAAATAGAGTTTGTTTTTTTTCTGGAAAATCGTTCCACAAAAAATTTAAATTAACAAAAAAAAAAAACAATCTCAAAATGTTGCCAGTGTAAAATTTCAATAATAAAACTTTTTGATGATTCAAGTTTCTTTAGTGGTGTGTGTTTGTCAACTACATTACAGTGGAGGACGCTTGCTAATTGCGAGTAACCCTTTTATTTGACCTTTGATTGAATTTGACCGCCCATTTGCGTGAGAATGAACGGACAATTTTTTTTTTACCAGGTCATGGCGTTTAACCTAAACGTAATATTATATCTTCCGTCTGTGTGTGACATCCACGGTAAAAATCATTAAGCACTAGGGAAACATTTTATATACGTAATCCAAAAAATATAATTTTTATGGATTGTAGATATAACTATCCATATATTTTCCATATAAGGTATATATTAAATCAAAAATAAGTTTCAGTTGTTTCAGTAATGTATGTTATCTTTTGTTGAATTAAAATACTAAACGAAACAATGTCAATTTCGTCACTCGCCTAGTTTTGAAAATATTTCAAATTGATATCTAAACCGACCCAGAAATTTTAATAAATCAATACACGGCAGCATTAAGCTTAGTTTTAGAAGCACACAAAAAATAAACCATACAACACAAAAACATATCAGCTACAACATTATAAACTATAATAATTGGCATAGAGGTCTCGTAACCAAGCCATTAAATATAATAAAAAAAAAACTATAATACTTCATTACTTCATATGATAAAAAATACGCGCCATTTTTAAAATAGGAACGTGTGAAGAGCGGAGTCACAGATTAACTTAATAAATCTGAACAGTTCTTGGTCCGTCAAAACAGCGCACAATATAAGACACTGTTTCAAAAACATTATGGTGCATCATAGATATATGTAGGAATCAATTCAAAAAATTGTTTATATTTATTAACATACAATGTTCAATACTATTCAATTGACTCGTAGAGAGGACATTTGACACAAGACAAATTGTGGCCAACTGAATTAATATGCTAGCAAATTGAAAATAATGACGGTTTCATATCAAGGACAATCGGCTGATGTCGGAGGTCAATCACTTGGCACAATAAAAATACGTTTAAAAAAAGCTTGTTTACAAGGCTTTGTTGTGAAACGATTCGGGTGTTTTGGGTGTAGATGTAATTATTGGGTGTAGATGCGATTAAATATGATGTTTATTGGAGTTAAATAATTAATTATGACGCATAAACATGTGATTTTTGATGTAGAGTTAAAGAAATATGATCAAGAAAGCTTTAAAAATTATCATTCTGTGCTTACCATCAAGCGACCCACCAGCTCCATTGCCGACGATGACATAAAAATAATAGAGTAGGTATACGAATACCTACTCACACTCACTACAAAAGAACGATCTTTTGTAAGCTAGTACGAATGTGAAATTGAGTTAAGAAATTAATGATCCATCTTTCAAAAATTATCTATATAAATGAAGTCTAGAATTATAATGTCTTATAGATTACTTTTTCCGGATACAAATTTTGTAAAAAGGAGTAAGTCTAGTTTTCCTAATATAAATTAATTGAAAAATTGCAAATGTTAATAACTTTCATTTCTTTGTATAAGCACAGTAAGTAAATGGTGTATTCCTCTTTATTCCCAATTTTACCCGTATTTATAATCACTTAAAGCGTTAATTTAGAAGGATTTATAACAGTAACACTTAATATCCTGAAAAAATGAGTTCGAAAGCAATTTATTGCGGTGTCCCTGGTACATTAACAGCCTTGTGACCTATTTTTCAGGAGATTATTATTTTGAGGACAACACGTGATGGAACTGACAAAACGTGCCTTTTTTGTCGAATTTAATCTTCGTGGATCTTGTTCATTAAATAATAAGTTAATTGTAGGAAAAGTAGGGTATTAGCTGCGATTTTTAGTTTTTGTACTAATAGGAACGTGATTGCTTTATGGGCCCAATGCATTTTCTAAAGTAACGTACTGTGTTTTGTCATGGTTTAGAGAAATTTGAGAAAGAAATTAGTTTAATTCGATTCTATTTCTTTTTTCGTGTTTGTTATCTGGTAATTATTACCGTGTGAACTGAATTTTATGTATCTCATTTTATTTTAAAGCTGGTGGATGCCGTCTAGTTCCATTTAATTCAATAACACTAACTTTTGTCCGTGTAGTTCCATTTTAATTTGGTTTAGTTCTAACAATTTGTAGGTTTAGTTTTTGTTAAAAATGAATATTGCTAAATAAATGACTACTTACACAGCAGTTTGGGTGAAAACTTGAGTTCTGAAGTAGTTTGTTCAATAATAAGTCTGTCAACTTCTTCGCTGATGGAGCTGTCCGTATGGGGAATCGATCGCAGCCAGCCCAGGACCTTTGCTGTTTCCTGAAAAACATTTGTATTAACACATTTACTATATTACATATCCGATGTACGAACTATCAACTTTGTACCACTTTAACCTCTCGGCTCGGTGACAAAACGATAGTTTTCCTGATCAGAACGAGATTAAAAATATATTTCTCTATTTATACTCTTTATAAGAGCGAGTGAGGCAATTGACCTAAGGAAACTTTTGTATTTTTGTATGTTTGTAACGTTTTTCCGCAAAACTACAACAACTAGTACATCGATTTCAAAAATTATTTCACCATTAGAAAAATGCATTATCACTGAGTGACATAGGCTACAGCTAGTATCAAATAAAATGACAATCATATCCCGCTGAATCCAGATTGAGTATGAAACGGAGCGATTTTTAAATGATTCAAATTTAAACTAAAACAAAAATACACAGGCAAATTATTATATACAAAATAGTTACGAAATCATACATATATTATATTTACCTTGATACGTCGGCTTCTTAATTGAATACAGTGCATTTATCATGTTAATTAGTGCAATGATTATTTACGAGAATCATTTTAGATAATGCTCTCGTTGCAAACAAGACAGAAGCTAGTGGACTATCACGATTTCCTATTCAATGCGACGTAATGTTACATAAATAACAAAGTGAATACTTATCTATACATATAATAAATCTGTAGAAAAGTCATTTTTGTACATTGAAAAAATTGTAAAAAAAATAGCCAGTGTGTGAAAAGATAACTAACAGAACCCATTTCCATCATTTTTGAAATTTTTTGTCTGTTTGTTTGTGCGCACATCACGTAAAATCTACGAATTAAATGCAGACAATGTTTATATACAAAAATTATACGTAACTTGAGGTATAACTTAGTTTTTGTTTCATCTAAATCGGTTAACTCTATCACAAGATATGATTAATTTGATATTCCTATGGGATACGGACTTACGCGGGTGAAACTGCGGGGCGCAGCTAGTAGAGTAATAAATATTTTTAAGTTATTTTAACAGAGACAGTACAGAGTTTCTTGCAGGTTCTTCGTAAAAACTGCTTCTCGAACCGGCGGTAAATGTTAAAGATGTGTTATGATGATTCGAAAGTGCTCCTTAAAGAAGTCTTATTGAATAAATATATTTTTAGTTGAAGAAATATAGTTCTAGTTTTGAGTTTTAAATTTTTTCAAGGATACATTGTAGGAAACAATGTAAACTTTGGTTTCATTCGCAACATGAGGTGGAAGTTATTGTGCTACTGGTATTCGGTTGACCATTACCACCAATTTCTTATTACTCACAAAAAAAATTGCGAACTTCGGTTCGGAACATGGATATGGATCAGTGGCAAATATTTAAATCATATTTTGAAAATCCAAAAGCCCTTTCACGGAAGTCCAGTTGTACAATAATAATTGAGTTTGAGTTTGAGTTTATTCAATTTAATGTAGTAATAATAAAGAAATAGAGAGCATAAAACGTACCTCATTTTTGCCACACTTGACCAAGTACGAAGGCGTTTCTGGCAATCGAAGGAGGATGCAGAAATGGACCAGCGGAATTGCCAGAAGTATCCACAGTACAGTGTTAAACGGTAAAAGATCACCTAGGATGAACACTAGGAGATTGCCGACGGTCTAGAAAAAGAAAGAAATAGTCCTTACTCGCATTATGAATGCAAAGGTGTGTATGTTTTTCTGTTTGTCTTTCACGCCAGAACGGAGATATTTTATGGTATTTTTGTGTCTGGAGAATGTTAGGTATTCGAAAATTAGAGTGATATATGTGAAAATAGCTGAACGGATTTGAATGAAACTGGCGTAGAGATAGTTTATAACATATTATGATATTCATACTATGCGATTCAACTATAATAAAATAAATTCTGCCGTCTTCATAACATAAAAAAAACTAATAAATTATGTAAGGAAATACGATTGTTAAAATTTGATGCAAGAGTTAGACAAAATATAATAGACCGTTATTGAAATGCACAAAGAATTTCTAAGTAAATTGTATTTCGGAAACATTTGACAAGAAATTTACACATAAAGGTTATTGACCTATACTTAGTTGAATGACATAGTACATAGGCGAGCAGTCTGAAATTATTTTTAACAAATAAATCAAGCCTTCAAATTGTCACAACTAGACCAATCTATTCCATTCCATTTAAATGAAACTTCATGAGAAGTATCTTTCAAATGAGAAAAGACTCATATAAATCGGTTCACCCACTAAAATTTATCAGAATCGAATTGATGACCTCCTTTTTTGAAGTCGGTTGAAAATGCAAGTGCATGAATTATATAATGCAAGATTTGTGGGTTCTTTCCCTCGGTATAACAGGTAATTGATTTCTTCGTAATGCTAATTCAATATGGTTTTAAGAAGTCATTATTTATTATCATATTAATTTTATGCAGTTATAGTAGGTATTTGTTATTATATTGTAGATAATTTTTACACTTTATTGCAAGTGAAACTAAATACATGGAATGAAACAATTTACTTAGTATAGTGATTTAGCACAATTGGCGGTTTTATCACGATGCAGTGATCTCTACCAGGCAACCACAACTAAAAAAAGTAAATAGGCGAAATATTAAATTTTTAGTTTTATTGCATTTAATTGCTTTATAAATTTTGAAAGGATGAAAAAAAAATTTATTCCGAGACGGGATTCGAACCAACGTCTTTTTGCCATACCGTAGGCGTTGCTACGGTATGGCAAAAAGATTTTTTTTTTTTTTTTTTTTTTATGTCACAGTCGGCAATGGAGCTGGTGGGTCGCCTGATGGTAAGCGCTACCACCGCCCATGAACATTTATAGAGGCATAAGATCCATTGCAGACTTTACGCCTCTACAAATGGATTGCCGACTTTTTGGGAAGGGATTAAGAAAGGATTGGCGAGAGGAATAAAGGAAAGGACTGGGAAGGGAAGGAAAAGGATATGGGCCTCCGGCTCCCCCACTCACCGAGCGAAACACAGCAGAATGCTATTTCACGCCGGTCTTCTGTGGGGGCGTGGTACTTCCCCGGTGCGAGCGGGCCCAATTCGTGCCGAAGCGTGCTCGACTACCACATATAAGATGTAGGTGAAATATGTTATAAGATACAAAACTCATCAAAATACTTTTAGGATTGAAAATGGCGGCCTATTTACCTCTCGTTCACTCAATATTTCCGTCTATACTCACACGGTGAATAAACAGTGACAGTTAAGCGACGCCATTTTGAATTTCATTTTTTAACTAAAGTATACCATAGACAATTCAGTGTTACCTGCGAAAATATAACAAAAGTCCCCGTCATGCCTCTAATACTGTCTTCACTGATCTCCTTCACATACAGGGGGCAGACCACGAAGCCACCCCCCGAACCAAAGCCGATCAGAGCCCGGGCACCGATCAGGGCTATGGGGTGGGTGCATATCAGCTTCACTACCCAGCCAATCTGAAGATAATCTATATTAACTATAAGGAAGGGGAATGATTATGTGAATTGTAATTCAAATATTATCGAATAAATATCTAAATTTATTCAAAAATATTTTAAGTTTAGCAAATTTTAGTTTGCTCTTCTAAATATTATCATATGTTTCTTTCTATTATTTATAATATAATTTTATTTGAATATACATAACAAGTACTTTTTGTAACATGCGTTATTCATTCGGCAATGACTGTAAATTTGATTTTAATATAAATTCAATAAAAATTAAAATTAAGATGCTTGTAAATAGTAACGCAACACGGAAGGCAATAGATTTCAAATAAAGAGAGCTCACCAGAGAGAGAGATATCGGTTCACTCAGTGGAAAGTTCTGAGGTAAGAAAAACACAAAAATAAAATATAGTCGAATTGAGAACCTCCTCCTTCTTTGAAGTCGGTTGAAAAGTGAATCCTCACATTATTTATTAGGCAAATATTAATCTAACTATATAATTTAGTATATTCCTCCTCTTTGAACTTATTTGATATAAAAAATAACGGCATAGTTTTAAAATACCCACACTTTTATTATAAGTGTATATAAATTATTTCTATAGTCTTTTTTCTTATAAATAACATTAACAGCTATATTACTGTTAAACGAACTACGTTCTTACCGAAATAGGAATAGAAGCGAACAGCAATGCCTTCTTCCTCCCGAACTTATCAGCGGCAACTCCATAAATGAAAACTGCAATTGGCGCGAAAATGAACATAATGGACGCCATCCAAGACACCTCCTCCTCTGTTAGGGGCTTAGTGGACGGCGAGGATTCTCCCATCAATAGAGCCTTGTTAGGGGATATCCAACCCATGGCCGTACCATATGCTAGGATTGGCATGCACACTGCAACAATAAATACAAACGATAATTGAAGAAAGAAAGAAAATACTGACATCGAGAAGAAATAAAAAATAATTAACAATATCGAAAGACAATTTAGACATAGACATAGACATAGACATAGAGGTGGACATAGAGGTGGACATAGTGGTCCTTAGTGTGATCCCAGTGATACAGCCTATCTATGTATGTACCAGGGGCAACGCCGGAGTGGACCACTAGTTTTTCTATAAGAATCATCAATGCTCGAAACGGTGAAATCAAATAGTCGCTGATATCGACAGAGAGTCATAAGTTGACATGTGACATCTGCCAACCCGCACTTGGCTAACGAGCACACCTGTCTACAAGCAATGGTAATATGTATTGGTATATATATTGGTATAATTTACGCAAATTAATTTATAATAATCTTATTGATTCTAAATAAATAATTATACAAGATCTTCATGTATATGTATTATCAGAATAATTGTATAAATTCATAGAGGGTTATGAACCACTTTTATCATGTCGTATAATGCCTTTAAAACGTAAAGATACGGCGATAAGTCATTTTTAACAAGATACTAAGTCTGGCGGTCTCACCGATGGCTTAGATTCTCAAAAGATAATATAAAGGCACTAGCTATAATAGTATTGGAGTATTGTACTTCTAAAAAACCGAAAAGTTAATATTATATTTATGCATAGTGCATATGCCTCAGCAGAAGGGGACACGGGACTTCATCTCTATAGGTTTCTCACAAGGCGTTTTGAAGCGCTTTGAGAAGGGCTGAGGTAAATGCAATTTATTCCTATCAAACCCACATGAAAGCATTACGTAAAAATAAATCTTTGCTGGCACAATACAAGTAAAATAATTGCTATATTGAGTAATATCTATCTAATTCTATTAATAGCGGTCCGCACCGGCTTCGCCCGTGGTACATTTAAAGCCTATAGCCTTCCTCAATAAATGGGCTATGTAACGCTGGAAGAAATTTTCAAATCGGGCCAAGTAGTTCCTGAGATAAGTGCGTTCAAACAAACAAACAAACTCTTCAGCTTAATAATATTAGTATAGATAATTTAAAGTAAAATTATACATATAATTTTTTGTTCGTTCTATTTGGTTAATTTTTAACATTTAAGCATAACCTGAATGTTTGTATGTACCCGATCCATAGGTTTGAAGAACTCCTTATCCTCATTTAAAAACCTTTAATTAATTACTTATTTGACGTTAAAACGCGCTTTATTGATAGAATTAGATATACTTTAATGCAGAGTATATAATGTAAGGAAATTATTTCATCCCGGCGATCATAATCAGGATAAATCATTGAGTCCAGTTTTAATGAAATAATGTCAAAATCAAGTCAAAATGAGTCGATTACTAACTAACTACAGGTGAAACTAACGAAAGATGAAAAAAGAGGAAATAAAGATATTTTTTTAATACTTTATTTGATTTATTTGATACTAGCCATTACACCCGCGACTTTGCTCGCGTAGTCGCAGGAAAGATAGACCCGGGGTTTTCCTTACATGTTTCCGTTCCCGTGGGGTTACCGGGATAAAAACTTTACTGTGTCCGTCTCGTGGTTCTCAGCTACCTCTGCACAAATTTTCAGACAAATCGAGTAATCCGTTCTTAAGTTATAAATAGTGTAACTAACACTACTTTCTTTTATATATATAGATAACAATGAAAAGAATGAAACATTTACAATTATATAATGTCATAATATGTCATAAGCTATTTATATATAATGTCATAGCTATTTATATATGAGAAAAGGTGAATAGAAAACACGAATAACACGTGTAGTTTTCTGGCAATATTTCAAGTAATATCAAGATGTACTAATGTGGAACTAATAAAAGTGTATTTCAGAGGAATTGAAACGACTCTAAAAGCCCGTATGAAAAAACATTTATTATAATATTATTGACATGTCTGATTATAATGTTAAAAAAGCGTATAGTATTTTTTTATTTAGGTATACATTGTGTCAAAAATGAAATTACGAAAATTGGCAAAACTTGTCAATTCAGCCGTTCTCGAGTTTTATCTAATCTAATATATAAAATTCTCGTGTCACAGTTTTCGTTGCCATACTCCTCCGAAACGGCTTGACCGATTTTGATGAAATTTTTTGTGCTTATCCGGTATCTATGAGAATCGGCGAACATCTATTTTTCCCTAAATGATAAAAGTAAGGCAGAACAGCGTTTGCCGGGTGCAGCTAGTTTTGTATAAAAATCAATTCACAGAATTTTGGATATTTTTAATATTTGCTACATTCCTTTATACGTATTTATACTATATATTAAGCTTGTTTGTTTGTTTGAACGTGTAAATCTCAGGAATCACTGGACCGATTCAAAAAATTCTTTCACTAGGTAGTTTATTGTGTAAGTTTATGAGTAGTGTGTAGGTTAAGTTGTTTATAACCTTTACATAAAAAATATTATATCATATATAAAAAATATTATTTCTAAATATTTAAAAATAATAAACTCCACGCAGTTTTGATACTTAGTTTGTATCTTCTAAAACAGACATAAATATTATCGCTCTAATTTTATTGGCACGCAGGCGACATACCACTACTAATATTCTAAATGCGGATGTTACTTTGTATGTCTGTCTCTTTTTTACCCGTAAACTACTGAACCAATTTGGATGAAAATTCATGGATAGCTTAAGACCTGAGAAAGGATGTGAGATTAGTTTTATTTCGGAAATATCGCGGGGACGGGGATTATGTGGATTCTACTCTCTATTCAGGCGAAGACGCGGACAGACAATAAAATATTATTTGAATAACATTAATGGCAACAGGAAAATTTGCTGTTCCTAGAAGGTTTCCCTCTGGGTTTACCTAGTTATTAATTGTATATATAATATATAAGTATAATATTATAAGTTTTCTTGTGACGTATGTACAGAGAGTTTTTGTCAAAATACTATGTATTTTATTAAGGTGAAAATGTGGTTAAAGTGAAAAAGCAATCTTTCATTTGAAGAATTTTGATTTGGGTTTATGGATGCATACGTAAAACTCTACCAATGTAACGTGTATATGACGTAGAGTGGTGACCACGCTTAGTCAGACGTAATGTAAAGCGACCGAGAAAAGGTAGAGTTACGATATACGGGCTGCTGAAATCTATAATGTGTATTTGATGTAGAGTGGTGACCAGGCTTAAACAGACGTAATGTAGAGCGTCCCGGGAAGGTAGAGTTACGATATACGGGCTGCTGAAAGTTATAATGTGTATATGATGTAGAGTGAAGACTGCGCTTCGGCAGGTGTAATGTAGAGCATCCTGCGAAATGGTAGAGTCACGTCAGACGCTCTGCTGAGAGAAAGAAGGCGCTAGGGAAGCGCGCTTCACCTTGGACTATATCTCCGCTTACCAGCAGGCGTGGTATAGCCAAGTGCTGTCCTATTATTAATAAAAAAACGAATGGCCTTAGGAGCTTATGTCATACTAATTATCGCGGGGAAGTTATACTAAATATCTCATTCTCATTTCATCCATTATGATTCGCATTTGAATCACTCCTAAATTTAAAAATTCCAATAGATGGCGCTATATGAAAAGAGCTTGGTAATTTGTGAATTTAATCCGTTTAAAAGAAAACTAAAGAGTACATAATATAGATTAATGATATACACTAAACAATATTCGATTATTTTTAATGCCTGAATTTGTTTCTAATAAGTCATCAAAGCATTATCTTCATTTACTCACCCACAATTGACATAAATATTTGATTATGCTTGCTTCCACGCTTTTCCTGTTTTTCCGAATTAACTTTATACACCCTGTTCACCATTTTTTAAACACACACAAAAAGTTTTGCCACTAGATAATCAAAACTCTATCTTTTAATTAAAAAACTATATTTTGCTAGAGTCCAGTTTTTTTTTACATTTAAATATAGAGCGTGATTTTAAAAAAAGGTTATTGTTTCTTTGTAAATATTACAGAGTAATTAGTTTATAATAGCGTTTATATCAAGTGACGCCCGCGCTCTAGCTGCGGCAACGATAGCGCACTGACAGATACTCATTATTTTCCCGCGCTTTTATATGTCAATAGACGTGGAATTGATTGTATTTAACAGTTTCAATTATATAAAGAAATTTTCTTTTCCAGAAAATGCCAGCATGTTCTAGATATTCTGGCTATAAGTCTATCTATATTTCTATATTTATATTGTAAGCATGAATGAATAAGATTAAAAAAATCAGGCACTCTCAACATTTTAAATTTCGTCGCAAATGTTTACACCGTAAACATTAGACATTCAATCTTTTCTTTAGAAATTCTACGACGAACATTAGAAATTCTATCTATTTTAATTATATTATATCTTATTTCAAAATACCTTTGACCTTTATAAAATATACATGTAAATGATTAGCTTTCTAAAAGTCGTAAGGAGCATTTCCTCTTCTTTTGAAAGTGTTATAGTGTTCCTACATCGCTTTTGTCATAAGCGGTATTTGCCGGTTAAAAAATCGTTAAAATCGTAATAAAATGTGAAAATAAATATCATCAAGAAGAAGTCAGGCCCTCCATCATTCTGACTGCTACGATGCTGCATCGAAGAAACGTCTCTTTTTTTTTAATTTTTATAAGTATTGATACTTTTTACTATAGCCTGTATAAAATTTGTAATGCCACCTGAAGAAAGTAGCTTATTAAGTATTGAAAATTTTACTAAAAGAAAACATTCCATAATTCTTGAAAAGAAAACAACCCGATTTCAAGGGTTTCCGAAAAATTGCTTGCTGCACCAGGTAATGGATCGTTAGTGTCAATATATAAAACGGAAAGGCTGCCTGATCCGTCAACGCACATGCCAAACTACTGGACCGATCGGAGTGAAATTTCCCATGCCGGCAGCCATCACATAGGCATTTTAATAAATACGTACGAATACAATTGATAATTTAGGGGATGACGGTTTGTAACCTGGAAAATTATTAAAGCAAATAATATAAAAACAAAAATAAATTGTAAATTTTAAAAATATATGTACATATAAATACTGTAATAATAGTGAATAATAAATATAAATAAAAAAAAATGAAGTAGACTTTAATATTTAAACTTTAAGTGATTTTATTAACAAGTGATCATCAACTGCTGAAAAGGAGTAAATATATTTTATTATTATTATTGAACGAAATGAGATCCATTTTCTAAGATACACAACAAAGTATCCAACGTATGCATTTCTAGTAACCTTTAACAACGAGTTATGGTGAATATTTAATGACGATTCGATATTCAATCATCTCAACTCTCAACTTATTAAAATTCGCATAAGATTTTTTTAAATATATATAACAATTTAATAACGCTTTTTTTCTTGATTCACGACTGAGATTTACAATTTAAAACAGTGTGCATATATAATGAAGTGATACAGAGTCACAAATCGTCCAATTTTGACAGATATCGCTTTTGATAATTGGATGTTTGTGTTTCATTTGTTTTTCGATTTGCATCCTATCCTATCCTACTAATATTATAAATGCGAAAGTTTGTATGGATGTGTGTGTTTTTGTTGCTCTTTCACGCAAAAACTACTGAACCGATTGTAATGAAATTTAGTACGTAGACAGCTGGACAACTGGAATAACATAGAGGCAACTTTTTATCCCGATATTCATACGGGATACGGACTTACGCGAGTGAAACCGCGGGGCGCAGCTAGTTTTCTATAAATTAGTTGCAATAAATTGCACGCACATTTAAAGTTTTTGTAAAACGTTTTAATATTACTTTAAAATTCAATTGTATGCAAATGTCTAATTGTAAAAACCCCTCTCTACTCTATTAAGTCTTTAAGGGTTATTATTTTTTTAATAATATTTATGTGGGAGTCGAGTACGTTTCGGCACGAATTAGGCCAGCTCGCACCGAAGTACCAAAACCCCACAGAAGTACGGCGTGAAATAGTAGCATCCTGCCGTGTTTCAACACCGTAGGATACGTCGGAGACCCGTATCCTTTTCCTCCCCCTTCCCAGTCCCTTCCCTCTTTCCAGTCATCAATCATTTCCTTATTCCTTTCCCCTTAAAAGCGGGTAGCGCATACGCAGAGCCACTACCTCTGCGAATATTCATGGGCGGTGGTGATCGCTTACCATCAGACGAACCACTAGCTCAGCCGCCCGCTATGACATAATAAAGAATAATTTTTCCTCAGGTGGAATTCAAATTCTGTTCAAGTATACACTTTTATTATTCAGTTTATGCAATATCCACAAACGATAAAAATGCGGATTGCGATGTTTTTCCAAACAATTTAATATCATGCCATGCATGGCCATGAACCTGGGATCTGGGAAATAAAAATCGATGTAACATTCATCAAGTTGAAGTCTCACCAAAAGTTGAAGAGCCGGTTTTGAAGAGGCCTCACGTCTGATTTGAAATGCGCCTATTTCATGCATTGGGTCTAACTTCACCTATTTTGATGATATAGTTTGATATATCCTACTATAATAATATAAATGCGAAAGTTCGTAAGGATGTGTGTGTGTTTGTTGCTCTTTCACGCAAAAACTACTGAACCGATTGCAATGAAATTTTATACGTAGATAGCTGGACAACTGGAATAACACATAGGTAATTTTTTATCCCGATATTCCTACGGGATACGGACTAACGCGGGTGAAACTGCAGTGCGCAGCTAGTACATAATATAATGTAATAATCTTATATCTAATATCTTATATTCTTTGGCTTTCAACTCGGTTTTGTAATTAACAATTAATGAAAATATCATTTCAGAGTACACTTCTAAAGATTTTTCACCGTGAGTTGTTTCATACAGTTTACATAATTTCATGACCTGCACTTTTGTATAGTATGTCTACATGGCATTAGGAAACAAAATATATATCTAGATTTTTAGGGAACTATGTTAAAAATATCTATAGAATACACATTTAATTTCATCACAATTGATATCAACTTTACAACATAGATTTAGGAAGGGAATAGATTCACCTAGGATTTCTGGGCAAAAACCTACCTTACTCAGGCCTCAAGCTATCTTGGTCCCAAATTTCAATTTTATTATTATTATTAAATTATAGTAGGGATAGCAAGCATTCGATTAATTTCAAGGGTATAAATATTGCTCCATCATTTTAAGCATAAATGCGAAATTTTAAAGAATAGAAAAAAATGTGATCACGAGGGGGGATTCGAACCCGTGTCTTTTATATGTATTTGGTATTTATATTTGTAATTTTGAGCAATATAAGTAAAAGACTAAAGATGAAGTTGTAGAAATGTATCGTAATTTTTGCTATCTTTTAAGCAGTATTGTGTTATATTTTATTCATGTCTTGAGGATCTTAAAGTTTCACGTTAAAATACAATAATATATTCATGTGATCCAACACTAGACACCCGTCTTGCAAGGCTATTAAATTATAATTAATAAATTTTACCAGCAGAGCTTCATATATTTTGTATAAATCATTTATAATTTATATTTATTTTATACACAAAATGATAATTATATAATAAAACTAGCTGACCCGGCAAACATTGTTCTGTTTTACTCTTATCATTTAGGGATATGAAAAATAGATATTGGCTGATCCTCAAACCTACCCGATATGCCCACAAAATTTCATAGAGATTATGTAAGCATGTTGTGTCGTTATCTAATTTAGGAGGAGAATTTTATCTTATTCAGCACGGATGCTATTCTGAAGACATGATGACTAGGCAACTTATAATCGACAAGCTGTGCCCCGCGGTTTTAC
Source organism: Zerene cesonia (assembly GCF_012273895.1). Taxonomy (NCBI): domain Eukaryota; kingdom Metazoa; phylum Arthropoda; class Insecta; order Lepidoptera; family Pieridae; genus Zerene; species Zerene cesonia. The sequence goes on from NC_052127.1 coordinate 1,195,427, forward strand.
TCACGTAGTACCGGATGTTATATAGCCTAAAGCTTTCCTCAATACATGGGCTATCTAAAACTGAAACAATTTTCAAATCAAACCAGTAGTTCCTGAGATTAGCGCGTTCAAACATGGAAACAAATAAACCCTTCCGCTTTATAATATTACAATAAATTATCAGGATGGAGAAGGTCCAATCAAATAGATCACAGTACAGTTTCCTACGCTATATAGTACGACCGATTCCACACGATATAAGATCGTAAGGACCATGATTCTTTATTCAGTAAAATTCGAAAAATAAAAAAAAAGATTTCTTTTAAAAACACGCACGTTTGTCTCACACACGCCAATTCATCCCGCCCGAGTCGATATGACACTGTCAAACTAAGAGACACAGGCATTGCAGGGAATACTTTGCGTGAGGTTTTAGTACTAATTATTTTTTTATTTAACGATATAAATGAATTAAAAAAAAAACACTTGACATAAGAAAAATTTTTTGATATACATTTGATGCCGTCTCCGATAAAAGGGAATAAGTTTTAAAAAGGCTTGTAAGTTATTTAAATAAAAACGGTATCCATACTATTTTTTTACAAATGCTCCTAAATACCTCTTTAAAAATTTCACAAATGAGTTATTAATGTTTAATGTAAGGTATCTTGTTTTAGAAATATTTTATCTTAACTCACCAACAATTGACATTAATATTTGCACATGCTTGCTTCCCTGCTTCTTCTGTTTCTCCGAACTAACATTATACACCTTGCTCACCATTTTGCGTACATTCACTAAAAAGTATTTAATGTTTTACCACTAGAAATTTAAAACTTTATGTTAATTAAAAACTATATTTTATTAGACACCAGTATTTTTAAATAATTTTTAAAAAGGTTATTGTTTATTTTTATGATAAGGTAATTAGTAGTTTATTATTGCGTTTCAAGTGACGCCCGCGCTCTAGCTGCGGCAACGATAGCGCACTGACAGATACTCATTATTTTCCCGCGCTTTTATATGTCAATAGACGTGGAATTGATTGTGTATTTATTAGTTTCATAGAATTCATACTTTGTACTGCTGTATTTTGATGGAATTGCATTTCATAGTTTTAGATTGTTAAAAACTCTAAAACTCAATATTACTTTTAGGTTATATGAAAAATATTATTTTCCAGAAGGTGTAGTAGGTAGGTTGTAGTAGGTTCTAGGTATTCTAGCTATTACGACAATTAATATCCAAAGCCTAATCTAGATTAGGCTTTCTCCAAAATTTTCACTTGTTTTTAAAAATATCTTTGACGTTTATTAAAAACATGTAAACTTCTAGCATTCTAAATTCACGAGGGCAATTTCCAAGTATTTTCAGTGTTTTTATGTCCTGTTATTAGTAAGGATGTACGACGGCTACAGACCCGTAAAAATCGTTATACAACTTAAAAATAAAAACTGACAAGAAGGATTCATCAAGAAGATACGCCATTGTAGAAACTTCTTAAACGTTTTTGTAATATAGGGATTTTCAATAAATACAGATAATATAGGCGGCATGTGGCGGCCGTTCCCTCCTGCTGACATCTGGAATCAATTATTTTCTCTAAAAGAAGTCAGACTTTAAGGTGGTGCTGCCCAGATTCTAAAATGGGACAAAATTAAATCAATTCCCCATCAAAGACGAAAAGGATAATGGCAATCGGTTGAAAACTCGCGAGGTTATTGAGTAACAAAAAAATACAGTCATAATTAAACAATTACAGTACATAAATAAAAAAAATCTGTTTACTTCTTTCATATAAGTTCGGTAACACCTTCAAAGATTCTTGAAAAGACTCCTGGGCTTGATCGCTCGCTGCTGGACAAATCACTACTTCGCTTGTCCGCTTTTTTATATAAAATTTACTGTTCGCCGGCTTCACCCGTGGTACGCATAGGCTATATGTGTCCCACGAGCGAATCCGGGGCTAGACTCTCGTCCCGGATTCGTCTAGATATCGAGATCCCGTTTTATCCCAAGGGAGCATTTAATCGGGATAAAAAGTATCCTATCACCCAAGTTAGCTCATATCCTGTCTGTATACCAAATTTCATCAAAATCCGTTCAGTTGTTTCAGCGTTACATTTATAATATTAGTGTAATTAAAGAAAATGTCGAATCGAAAACCGAGACGTCGGTTAAAAATATATTTTAAAGTAACTTATGACAAATTATCAACCAACTTATAAAAACGTGCGATACGAAAAAATTATACAACTTTGAATTGTGACTATCATCTTGGAAGCTGTATACTCTGTGTAAGCTCCTATGTGAATAGAAGTTTACAATTTAATCGCCAAATTGAAGTCTCATCAAAAGTTGAAGAGCCGGTTTGAAGAGGCCCCACGTCTGGTATTAATTAGGCATCATATGTCAATAGCTATTATAATTTTATCGAGAAATGAATGCGGAAATGCGATTGCTAGCTTTTATATTTGCTACGGGCGCGAGCGTAGCACCGAGGCTTCTCGGGTTCGATTCTCGGTGGGGACAAATAAAAAACATCTTATTCTGAAAGGAACCGACATCATCTATTTGACTGGGAAGAAAATTAAATAAAATTACTGTATTTGTCCAAAATGTTACATAATAATTCATTAGTATATAAAAGGTTCTGGGTCCTGGGTTCGATTCCCGGTGGGGAAGCACAAAAAAAAAACGGTCTCGGTCTGGCAGGACACAGAAGGCTGATCACCTACTTGTACATAAAAAAAGAATCGATCAGTGAAACAGATGTATATCATCTGCCCCATATCCCACTAGGGTCACGGGACTCCACTATACGAGCGAAAACGGGGACAGTGTAATAGTAGTCGTGAGGTTTCAATATACGGAGATAACAGATAGATATATCTTCGATAACTTTAGCCAGTCAATCTATCCTTCATTCACACAATCAAGGATAAGTCAGCCAAGGATGGTTAACATCTTCACTCACATATTAAAAATATAAATAATTTGTTTTTTTGGATGTATTTTTGTAATGTTATTACACAATCATCATCAGCCCATACATGTTCCCACTGCTGGGACACAGGCCTCCTATGTGGGTTCAGGCCATAATCCACCACGCTGGCCAAGTGCGGGTTGGCAGATGTCGCATGTCGTCGAACTTTTGATACTTGGACATGCCGGTTTCCTCACGATGTTTTCCTTCACCGTTTTAAGCAGTGGTGATGTTATCCACATTTGCAGATAAATTGAAAAATCAATTTATTTCCTGCACGCTCGCCCGGTCTCGAACCCCGATTTATCGATTTTGAAGTCCGAGGTTCTCACCACTGAGTCACCACTGCTTACATTTACACAAAAACTATTGGGCAGATTCAAAAACTCTTTCACCATTAGAAAGCTGCACCTTCACTGAGTGACATAGAATATATATATGTAGCACGGGCGAAGCCGGGAAAGCCATTGATTATCTTAATTTAAAAAACATTAAAATTGTTATATTTGATATATGACATATTTATGGTATTTTATATATATGGTAGTTAATCCTACCGCGTCTGTATCTGCATAGTCAAACTCAAACATTTATTTATTCTGTTAGACTACTTAAAGAAGCACTTTTTAATCGTCATAACTCATTATAACATTTACCACCGGTTCGGAAAGCAGTTTCTACAGAGAGAGACTACAGGAAACTCAGTAGTTGCTCTTTTAAAATAATATCAATTTTACATTTCGTTTTACATAATATGTAATCCTACTAATATTCATAAATGTGAAAGTCTGTGAGGATGTGTGTGTGTTTGTTGCTCCTTCACGCAAAAGCTACCGAACCAATTGCAATGAAATTTGGTACGTGGATAGCTGAACAACTGGAATAACATATAGGCAACTTTTAATCCCGATATTCCTTCGGGATACGGACTTACGCGGGTGAAACCGCGGGGCGCAGCTGGTATGTAATATGTCAGACAGTCAAAAAAAAAAAAAAAACAATCGGGCAGATTTACCAGCATCCTCCTCATCCCTTGGGATTTCCGGGATAGAAATTATCCTGGCCTCAGACTATCTTCGTACTAAAATGCATTAGAGACGGAGAAAAAATTACTTTTGTATTTATAATATGATAAATAGTGATCAAGAACGAATAAATTAATTTGAAAATTATGCTTTTTTATCGAGTAAAGCTTTTTCTGCCGTGGGTTTAGGCACAAAAAATATTGAATCATGGTATTTATCAGACCTTGTTTGGTTTTTGTCCTTGAGTTTTTAATGTTATAAAAATCTGTGTCTGGTATTTTTTGTAACGAAATTAATAAATATGTTAGTTATTTATAGAATACTTGAAGTTTTCTGACTCAATAGTTGATTTAAATTGAATTAATATTCCGTTGATTATCAAAGTCCGAAGTTCTTAAAGTTTCTCTCTCCGAGACTCCGTTCGTAAAAAATTAATTATTAACTATTCATTAATTAATATAATATTCGGCTTTGTATACGTTCATTAATATAAAAAAGTGTATGCAACCGACTTCAAAAAAGTAGGAGTATAACAATGCGTCTGTATTATTAGTAAGCCGTAGGCGTAGGCCGTAGCATTTTCCTCACAATTCCTCAAATTCTTTTCTTATCGCTTACCCCTTATTTTTTTCTTACCTCTCCGTACCAGCTATATATGATAGGCTACTTTCTGTAAATTTCGTTTGACCACGCGAGCAACACCACGGGTAACTGCTAGTGCAAATAAAGCTGTGGTGATTTCCCGATATGTAAGACATAGGTAGATGTCTGATAACTGTTGACCCTAGAGATATGGCCATTTTTCAATGGGCTACGTAGTCGGGAATTCCCTTTTTCGTTTAAGAAGGTAATCTTGTCTTAGATATTTGTTTAGTACTTATTGTAAGAAGTGTGTGAAAATGTTAGTTAATAGATTAGAAATTAACTTATCCTCATTATATAATTCGCTCTCTGAAAAAGTAGATTTCAAAGACAAACCAATTAATTCTACTTTTAAGCATAATCACTTCACTTCATCATCATCAGCCCATATACGTTCCCACTGCTGGGAAACAGGCCTACGAGGGTTCAGGCCATAATCCACCACACTGGTCAAGTGCGGGTTGGCAGATGTCACATGTCGTCTAATTTTTGATTCTTGGATATGCCGGTTTCCTCACGATGTTTTCCTTCACCGTTTAAGCAGTGGTGATCCACATGCGCAGATAAATTGAAAATCGATTTATTTCTTGCACGCTCGTCCGGTCTCAAACCTCGACTTATCGATTTTGAAGTCCGAGGTTCTCTTTTTTTTACTTGAATGTTATATTAAAATTTAAAATTGTATTTGTTTTAGGGTTCCATACCAAAAGGGTAAAATGTGACTCTATAGCTAATAATGATGTCTGTCTGCCTGTCTGACGGTCCATCCATCCGTTTGTCGATGTCCGACAGCGAATAATGAGTAATAGTCTCGTTTTAAATTATACTTTAAAAATGTTATGATGAGCATTAGATTTTTAATATTTTAAGTTACTTCCCAAGCTTGTCTGGAAGAAATCTCTTAAAAACAATAAGATCGCCAATTGTACGAATAATTGTTTTGTGTATGTGTTTTGTCCAGAGTGTGCATTGTAAAATAAATAGTTTAAATAAATAATAATATTTTAACATTTCGGGCGGTATTATAGCCCCTCCCATGCCCATGATTTTAACACCATCTATACTATTTTTATAAAGCTGAAGAGTTTGTACGTTTGTTTGAACGCACTAATATCAGGAATTCTTTCAGTATTAGATAGCCCATTTATTGAGGAAGCCTATAGGCTAATATGTACCACGGGTGAAGCCGGGGCGGACCGCTAGTTAGGACCGTTATAACATAAACTCATTACAAGTATTATACATCCGAATGCGCCGTGAAGTTTTGTTAGAATATTGATTAGTCGGTTTATACATTACGTGTTTCCTCAAGGAAAAGCCAGGGACTTAACCACGAGTGATGCTTCATTGATATTGCATTGATAAGTTATTAGTACGCTATTTAAGTTAGGTCTTTATTTGGTTAACAAACAAAAACAGTACAGGGAGTTACCACGACGTCTTTATTCTTATTTATATACTAGCTGCGCCCCGCGGCTTCACCCGCGTAAGTCCGTATCCCGTAGGAATATCGGGATAAAAAGTTACCTATATGCTATTCCAGTTTTCCAGCTATCTACGTACCAAGTTTCATTGCAATCGGTTCAGCACTTTTTGCGTGAAAGAGCAACAAACACACACACCACCTTACAAACTTTTGCATTTATAATATTGGAAGGATTTTTCATCGCCTACCTAGCAAATGAGCAGGCGGGTCACCTGATGGCAAGTGACGATCGCCGCCCATAAGCACTCGCGATGTTAGGTTAGTCATGAAGCAGTACTTACACCAGTGTGAGAAAGAGATGGCGCTAGACGACTTATATAGCTGTCGCTTTCCCACACTGGAATTAGTACTGCTTTAACACGCTTTGGTAACCCTCTGTACTGTTTTTCTTTTGTTGTCCTAAACAAATAAAGGCCACATGCTTATACCCTGGTTTGTCAGATCCTTAACGGCTGGGCGGATTTTGATATGATTTCTTTGTTACTATATTCTATTATTAATTGTCATCATCATCATCCCATACACATTCCCACTGCTGGGACGGGACAGGCCTCCTATGAGGGTTCATGCCATAATCCACCACGCTGGCCAAGTGCGGGTTCGCAGATGTCACATGTTGTCGAACTTATGATTCTTGGATATGCCGGTTTTCTCACGATGTTTCCCTTCACCGTTTTAAGCAGTGTACTAATTGAAAAATCAATTTATTTCCTGCACGGTCGCCCGGTCTCGAACCCCGACTTATCGATTTTGAAGTCCGAGGTTCTCACCACTGAGCCACCACTGCTTTTTATTATACTTATTTGTAATTAAGTTATGCACCATTGTGGGCATAGACACACTAGAAAGTTTTTTTATGTAAGATCGGGCATCAGAGCTGGTGCGTCGCCTCATGGCAAGAGGTCATCACCGCCCATAAATATTTGCAGAGGTAAATGACCTCTGTTAGTATTTATCTCGTCGCTAGCTTTTAAAATAAAAGGGATACAGAAAGGATCGACGACGGGAATTAGGGAAAGGATATTAGTTTTCGACTTCCTCCCTTGTAATATTAGAATTTTTTAGGTTTTGAAGCATTTAATTGAAAAATTATGATTAAAATTACCAAATTTTGAAAATTCCGATTTGGCATTATTATTTCGTATTCCTAAATTATCAACAGGGTAATTTTTAAGATACTGTATAGGATAGCAAGCGATTTTGACCCTTAATCACGCGTGTATATATTGATTTCTTATCTGTTATTCCATGCGTGTCTAATGACCTGATGATGTAATATGCAAGATAACGTAAATAAACAGGACATATAAACTTTCGTAACAGATCACACTAATCGTTTTTCGTCCCTTTCTTGCTTATGTAGAATAAGTTGTTAATGAAAGAGACAGAACATTAAGAAAACATTATATAAAAATTGAAGATGGATTTTAATAAAAAAACTTGAGGAATTTTGTCAAAAGAACTATGAATTAACAATTCACCCGAAGGCAATCTTCTGTAGGGTCTGTCCTTATATTATAAATGCGAAAGTCTGTTTGTTTGTCTCTCTTTATATCGTAACACATCAACTTTATGATATGATTCCAACAAAAATCATATCATAATGATTTTTGGCTGATGATGATGATACTTTTATAGAGATTTCTATAGGAGTGCAGACAGAAAAAAAATGCTTTAGTAACTATATAATACAGACAAAAAACATAACAATATTATAACATTATATGTTATTCCAGTTGTCCAGCTGTCTACATTCATCATTCATTGCAATCAAATTCATCTTGTTCATTGCAATCGGTGCAGTACTTTTTGCGTGTTAGAGCAACAAACACACACACATCCTTACAAACTTTTTAACAAATAGAAGGATTAAACACAATAAATACTGAGAAATTTTGAAAGAATAGAAAAAATTTGATCACGAGGCGGGATTCGAACCCGCGTTTCTTGTCTAACCGTAGCAAAGCATTTCAATGCTATAAAACTAAAAATTAAACAATAAATAATGTAGAATTTATAATCTCCTTTTTTGAAGTCTGTTAAAAATTAAATTTTAAATCTGTATATGTGTCACGAAATTATTATTTTTAATAAATATCTGTTTCTAAATGACATAGCAAGAAACTTCGATCAATACAATCAATGAAATTATTGAGATAAACTGAACATACTTAAAATTAGATTCTAAATCACCTTGACTAGTACTTGAATTTAATTTGTTCTAATGATTTAACTTAGGTAAAGAGTATGTCAATAACTTATATCTCATTTGTCATAATTAAAATGTCGTATGTGTGTTGGACAAATATTATTTTAAATTACTGTATTATCATCGATCCTTGATAAGTGTACGAAGTTCTAATCCACTAAGTCAAAAAAGGGATAACTATACCATCCTATTCTCGAAGGAATTCAAGCTATTTTCGACCTTAAATCTATCTGTTTAAAGTGGTTTAAAGAATATCTAAAAGAGGCGGTTACATACAAACATACAGATGAAACTAATAAAAGCACGAATAAACAAATAATTACTCAATTCAATAAACTAATCTCATCTAACATACCTATGTGGGGTATGAAAATTATTCGTAATCCGTTGATATAACATAAACGCGACTGTTTGTCCGTTTATTTTCACACCGAAGCTAATAAACGGCTTTGGGTTAATTCGAATATATAGATACTTAAATGGAAAATGCATATTCTGTAAGCGCCTTTATTAAAATTAAAAATTATTCTAAAACAAAAGTACTACTCCACAGATTCTCAAATGGGAACAAATAATAATAATTTCCCATTAAACGCTATAAGAACGTCAATCGGCTAAAAACCCACGGAGCTATCGAGTTACAAAAAAATAATAATAATATTTAATAAATACACTCGAATTGAGACAAGAAATAACGAAGGATACTTTATGACTTCATAATAACTAATATACAGAGGAAACTTTAAATTTTTTGTAGCGTTTCCACGCAAAATCAGTTTTTGCGTGGAAACGCTACAACCGTACCGATTGCAAAATTATTTCACCATTCGATAGCTCCAACTTCACTGGTACATAAGCTATATGAAACCCGAGCGAAGCCGGGACGAACTAGTGACAGCCAGTGACATTTAACTCAAGGAACTCGAGCGAAGCGACGGCGCAAAGCTAGTTTCGTGTGATCAATTAAATTTCTATATGTCAACCAAACCACATTTCATTAGATAATTCGGCACTTCAAAGACGTAAATCCTATCCGATAATATAATTTACGATTATTAAACGTACCTAAATTATAATTAATTTGTAATACACATTTAGGTAGTAGAAACAGTAGCCAGTGGTGGCTCAGTGGTGAGAACCTCGGACTTCAAAATCGATAAGTCGGTGTTCGAGACCGGGCGAACGTGCAGGAAATAAATTGATTTTTCAATTTATCTGCGCATGTGTATAACATTAACACTGCTTAAACGGTGAAGGAAAACAGCGCGAGGAAACCGGCATGTCCGAGAATCAAAAAGTTTGATGACATGCGACATCTGCCAACCCGCACTTGGCCAGTGTGGTGGATTATGGCCTGAACCCTCATAGGAGGCCTGTGTCCCAGCAGTGGGAACATATAAGGGCTGATGATGATGATGACCAGTCTTGCAATTTACTAAATATTCCCTTTTTAGTATGAATCTTTTTATTCATCACTACATAGTATAAAACAAAGTCGCTTCTTCTATCCCAATGTCACAATATATGCTTAAATCTTTAAAACTACGCAACGGATTTTGATGAGGTTTTTTTATCGATAGAGTGATTCAAAACGAAGGTTGCTGAATTAACACGTGCGAAGCCGCGGACTGAAGCTAGTCTAAATTATAAAAGGAATATGACCATATAAGCTAATCGGTTTATGTTCAAATATGAAAAGGATAGCTTGGGTATCTATTATTTATTTATAGTTTTAAATTGGTTTCAATAGAAGTCATATCTATACCACAGATAATATAATACTATACAGCATCTATATTTAACACTATCTGTGCCCCGCGGTTTCACCTGTAAGTCCGTATCCCGTAGGAATATCGGGATAAAAAGTTGCCTATAAGTTATTCCAGTTGTCCAGCTATCTACGTACCAAATTTCATTGCAATCGGTTCAGTAGTTTTTGCGTGAAAGAGCAACAAACACACGCACATCCTTACAAACTTTCGCATTTATAATATTAGTTGGAAGTAGGATTATAAGGATGAAGAGTTTGTTTGTGTGCTGTAGTAATCTAAGGAACTATTGAAGCAATATCAAAAATTCTTTCACCGTGATTCCTGAGTGCTATTGAATGGTATTGAAAATAAAGTGAAAAAGTTTTACAATTAGAAATTAAAGACTTTTAAACGGATTTTAAACGCGATTTATTCATTATATTATTAACCCAACGTTTCGAACACTTTACAGCGAGCGTGGTCACGGGGAGACTGAGATGTTACATGTCTTGAAGGTCATATAAAAATTGTTGTTTGTGAACTACCTCCAGCTATTTCTCCTCACTTGGTATGTGGAGTATTTTTCTGGATGTTGGCAGTATTGGCTGATAGTGTCTTCTGGTCTTCTGGTATGTCTGACATGGGGTTTTAAATTCTTGATAACAGGGTCCCAAGTGTTGGAAAGCTGTAAACCATCTTCTTTATTGATGTTTTTTAATTGCAATAGCCTCTAGTATAAGTAAAAAAGTCTAAAAGTCTTTAATTACTAAATGTATAATACTCGCGTAAAATCAAACAATCAAACACAAGAAAATACTAAGTTTTACGACTTGAATGTGTCTCGGAAAATTACCAGTGAACAAAATTCGCAGAAACGTTATATGAGCCATAAAACAGAATGCATGACATTATCTATATATATAAAAGAAAGTCGTGTTAGTTACACTATTTATAGCTCAAGAATGGCTAAACCGATTAGGTTGAAATTTGGTACAGAGATAGTTTTAGACCCGAGAAAGGACATAGGTTAGTTTTTATCTCGGAAATCTAACGGGAACGGGAACTTTGTTGGTAACCCCCCGAGTCTATCTTATCCGTGACTACGCGAGTAAAGCCGCGGGCGGAATGCTAGTATATATATATAAGGTAGTAGTGTTTGTTACACTTCTTATAACAAGAACGGATTAACCGATTTGGGTGGAAATTTGTTCAGAGGTAGCTTAGAAACAAGAGGCGGACATAGGAAAGTTATTCCGGAATTCCCACGGGAATGGCATGCGAGGAAAACCCCGGCTCTATCTTTCCTGCGACTACACGGACAAAGCCACGGCCGGAAAGCTAGTAGATGTATAATTGTCTATGATTATCACTATTCGATTCTGTAATGACACATAGCTGTTACAAAAATTATACGATAACCGTGGGGAATATTAACTGGCAACCCATCGTTCGCTAATGCATGGCATTCTCCTTAAGAATTTATAAAAAATCAATTTTTTTATTTAACATACATACACAATTTAAGATGGAGCCACCGACCAAAACCATATTCCTCAACTAGTTCAGTAGGCAGTGGTTTGTTAATGGTTATGTATATTATACTGGAGGATTTAATGTCAATAAATGTATATGTTTTTAACTACATGCAGATACGAGGAGGGGCATTTTGAACTATCTATAAGTTTTTACTCCATGATTAAACGGGCGATGTCGCAGGCTGTATATTTATTTATTTTTAAGATATAATGTATGTATTTATGATTTGATTGATTTTAGTTTAACTGTGTTTTCTTTGTATTATCGTGTAATAATAATACAATGAATAAGATATGACAATAATGGACTTTTAGAGCATATTCCTAGATAGCAAGGTTGCACAAAACATTTTTTTTAAATTAACGTAATTATACGACATATATATATATTTGAAGACGTCTTGCAGAATTAAAGCATGAAAAAACCCACAGGCGTAGTAAATTTAAGAAGCAAATTGCTACTGAATTTTGCGTGATAAGTAGATAAAGATAAGTTTTAACCAAATCTAAAACTTTGTCTCTTATTATATCTTATTATTATTATGTTGTTGAAGGTGAAGCAATTATGTAATAAATAGAATAGACGTTGGTGCAACGTTCAGAGAAAGTATTTTGTTCCCACTGCTGGGACACAGACCTCCTATGAGGATTCAGGCCATAATCCACCACGCTGGTCAAGTGTAGATTGGCAGATGTCACATGTCGCCGAACTTTTGATTCTTGGACATGCCGGTTTCTTCACGATGTTTTCCTTCATCGTTTTTAAGTAGCGGTGATGATCCACTTGTGCAGTTAAAGCGAAAAATCAATTTATTCCCTGCACGCTCGCCCGGTCTCGAACCCCGGCTTATCAATTCTGAAGTCCGAGGTTCTCACCACTGAGCCACCATTGCTTAATGTATACATATTACCTATGTAAAAATGTAAAATTTACATAATTGGAAACGAGCAACTACAGAATTTCTTGCCGGCTCTTCTCTGTTGAAACTGCTTTAAAAGCCGGTGGTAAACCTTACCTGTGTTATGACAATTCAAAAGTGCTTCTTTAAGAAGTCTAATTGAATAAATAAATGTTTGAGTTTGATTGTTTGAGAGAATTCGTCTTGTCTACAGAAACGGTCACCGACTCCGAGAGGGAGACACAACTCTAGATTCTATATACATATTTTTTAATAGAACTGGCTTCAAAACCAATCAAAAGCGAAAAATAAATTAATATTTACTAATATCCTACTAAAATTATAAATGCGAAAGTTCGAAGGATGTGTGTGTGTGTTTGTTGCTCTTTCACGCAAAAACTACTGAACCGATCGCAATGAAATTTGGCACGTTGACAGCTAGATAACTGGAATATCATTTAGGCATCATTTTATCCCGATATTCCTACGGGAAACGGACTTACGCGGGTGAAACGTTTACTATAAGAGTTAGAGACTATAAGAGTCAACCACTCATCTATTTGCAGTCAGTAATAGCAGTAGCTAAGTATGTAGTCGGTTACTACTTGAGAAGCTATTTTGTAAGGTGTGTTTGTATGTAACTGACACCTTAAGACTCCATTTTGATCCACTTTATACGGACAGAGTTTGAATAACTTTGTACTATTGTCAAGGATAGGTAACAATGGACACAAATTCATGAAATTAGAGTTTATCTTAGTATACTGAAGTAGTATATCATCATCATCAGCCCATATATGTTCCCACTGCTGGGACATAGGCCTCCTGTGAGGTTTCAGGCCATAATCCACCACTTATCGATTTTTGAAGTCCGTAGTCTTCACCACTGAGCCACCTCTGCTTACCAAACTAGTATATATAGTAGTATTAATTAGGATTGCTGTGATTAAATAACCTCCTTACATCTACTCTGTATAAGAGCAAGTGGGGGAATTTACTTGATTCTATCAATAAAACGTATTTTTTTAGTTGTTATAACTGTTTATCTTTTGACTACACGGGTGGAAAATTAGTCACGCGCGTAGTCAAAGATGTAGATACAGTTCCGGGCTTTTACCATCATGATATTTCCCTTTCCCGTGGGATTTCCGGGATAAAAACTGTCCTATGTGTTTTTCAGATATCAAACCTTATATCTTCGTGTTAAATTTCGTGTGTTTAGCCGGCAAAATGTACTGACTTGGTTATTACTTTCGTATTGATAATATTTTTGTAAGACAAAGTTAAAGTTCATGACCCTATAAGCCTGGTGACTGGACGCTTCAAAGAAAAAGGGGATTTAAATGACTGTTAGTTATCTGAAGGATATGATTTGTTTTTTAACGTCGTAGCGAAGTTTGAAGATCCGAAAACGGAAAGAGATTTATTTGAACTAAGTGAAGAATAAAGCGTTCTTTATTGAAGTGAAACTTCTTTAGAATCGTTGTGATTTCAAACCTGATGCAACGGAAAAACGACAGGTAAGAGACAGAAATACAAAAATGTGTAGAATGAAGCCGGCAAAGAATGAGACAGAAATATACATACTATTTTATTCATTCTTTTGACGATTTATTGAAGTTTCACTTCTATCATGTGTGAATCGCACACACACCTTTTTTAGTTTATAGATATTGTTTAAATACATAATGTATAATATAAAAGTACTAGCTTTCCGCCTATGGCTTTGCTTGAGAAGTGAAAGGAAAACCCGGATAATTTCCGTAACCGTGGGGTTTCCAGGATAGAACCTACCCTATGTCCTTTATTCTTAGTCCTCATGCCATCTTGGCACCAAATTTCATCCAAATGGGCTAAGTGGATAAATAATATGATATTTGAAAGTTTTCTATAAAACGGAAGCCGCGCTCACAGCTCGTGCCTATAATTCTAATAATATTATAAACGCTAAAGTTTGTAAGTATGGATGGATGTATGTATGTATGGGTGTATGTATGGATTATGGTTACTCTTTCACGCAAAAATCACTGAACTGTTTACAATTAAATTTGGAACGTAGATAGCTGGACAACTTGAATAACACATAGGCAATTATCCCAATATTCCTACGGATAATCCTACGGGTTACAGACTGACGCGGGTGAAACTCAGTATTTTAAGTTTTTATGTATCATAAATTATTTCCTTTATAACTGTATTGGGTCTAATTGCTATCAATGTTATTAATTCGAAATTGATGTATCATTCTTCGTTGTACCAAAAACGCTGTATCAATTTTAATCAGTATTGCCAAACAAAAAAGAACTAAGAAATAATAAGAGTTGAATGGGGGACGAAAATTCTTTAATAGATGAGAAATATCAAATCTAGACTTGGAATTCCCTTAAAGGGCCATAATACATATTTGCTTGCCATTGGGGTAAAGAACCAAGTATTAGGACTGTGACGAGACATTTACGTATATTCATAGTTCCTAATAGCCATTGTGTGATATCAAGTTTCTTAATATATTATTTGATATAGCCGTTGCCATGGTAACCAATGTTTACTGTCTACCCCGTTATTTGGTACTAGTTCGGACAGCGTCACTCGCATGGTACACGGGTAAAAAGTAGCCTATGTGCTAATCCAGACTTTAATCTATCTATGTATCAAATTTCATACAGATACGATAAGCTGTTTTCGCTTGAAAGAGAAACAAAAATCCACTTATCCATCCATGCTTACAAGCTTTCGCGTATATCGCGCAAGTCTGTATCCCGTAGGAATATCAAGATAAAAAGTTGCCTATGAGTTATTTCAGTTGCCCAGCTATCTACGTATCAAATTTATTTGCAATTGGAACAGTAGTTTTTGCGTGAAAGAGTAACAAACATACACACATACATCAGAAACTTTCGCATTTATAATACTAGTAAGATGCTTCCGTACTGGTAAATGTTTTTTATTTTATTGTTATTGTAAATTCTTATAAAATAATGAACACAAAGTAATATAAAAAAAGGATCTAACGAAAAGCTTTAAAAAAATTTAAATAACAACTTAAAAATATGAATGACATTTCTCAAAAACAATAACAATACTTGAGACACCTTGGTATCCTTCATTTATCTGACTAATTAAATGAATTCATTACTAATACTCCTTTGAAACAGGTTCAATATTCTCTTTGTTGGGGAATTATATAGAATCAATGACTTTTAGGTATAAACGTGAAACGTGAACTAAAAGCTAATCGAAATAAATTATTAAATTGATATTTCTATTAACTTTATCGAGATAATTATTTTTACCTTGTTGAATTATTAACCATCTCTTTTTTTTAAGTCGGTTGAAAAGTCATAAGTATCACATTAAAGTTCATGGGCATGTATTTCAATGAGAAACATAAAAAACCAGTTGACATATAACAATTGCAAAGGATATTGAAAGAATTTGCGACGGTAATAAAGGAAAAGACTGGGAAGAGTGAGGAAAAGGAAATTGGCGTCTGGTTCCCCGACGCATCAAACGAAATTGTTTTTCGGTGAGGTCTACTGTTAGCTTGCTACTATTTCACGCTATCCTCTGTGGGGGGTGTGGGGGGGGTGTGGTACCTTTCATTATACGTTACGTTATGAATAAATTAAAAAATTTGCCCGCGTCTTCGCGCGCATTAATTTCGGAGTATAACCCTTTTTTTCTGGACGAAGGTTTATATTCAACCCGATTCACTCTATCCAAATAAAAACCCCACCAATCTGTTTAGCAATTTTAAAGATCTAAGCATACAGATACAAAGACAGCGGAAAGCGATATTTCAGTAATGTAGATTCGTTGGAACATTCCGTCGCGATACGTGCAGACAAAAGCAGTAACGCATCTAACGTCACAATGTTCCAAATTTCCAACCTGCGTAGCAATACTTTATCATCTCATCCTTTTTGTTTTCCTTGCTGTGTTTTTAGTTATGAAGGTTTGTGTAGGATTGAATCAAAAATCTATTTTAGTTTCGCTTTCCTGCTCAAAACGGCATACGCATCACTGCTTAAAACGGTATAAGTATATCACGTCTTTTTATTACGTTATACGTTAATTGAAAAATATTTTTTTTATGCACGCTCGCCTGGTGTAGAACATGTTACTTTTGAATATTATAGCTAATATTTGTAACATGTATAAGGAAGGCAAACAGCTTTTTAACAAGAAAAAAAAAATCAACAACATGAGACCTGTTCTATTCTTTCAAAATTTCTAATTTATAAAGCATTTCAATGCTATAAAAACTAAAAATTAAACATGAGACCTCTTTTCTTTCCACGTGTATATTCGTTTCGTATGCAGAGAATTGTGATCAAAGAATACTAACAGTAACCGGTGCTGATATCAAAATATCAGTCCACAATCCGAATTGGGATGTCCGAAACCTCCGTATGGCAGTCGTGCGGTAGGCTGACTAACGTTCGCTTGTCTTTTGCGCGGGAAATTGGAACGAGCGGCGGGAATAAATCGAACGCCATTATTTTTCTATAATCCTGACATTATTGTTTTTAAATTTCGAATTTGTTTGATTGTAATTTAAATTGTGTAAAATAAAATTGTGGATCGCTATTTGTAATGTGTTGTTTTTATTGAAGTTTTACTGAAGGAGATTATATAAATAATATTGGAGATTTTTTACTCTACTCTTGGTAAGTATATATTAATATATATATATTTTATAAATAATACTAGCATTTAGTGATGCTTTAGAAGAGTTCACACAATTTTATTTATTGCTAGACCCTTCGTATTATTTCTAAAAGCCACAGGATAGGCACTTAATT
This sequence comes from Zerene cesonia, assembly GCF_012273895.1. Classification (NCBI taxonomy): domain Eukaryota; kingdom Metazoa; phylum Arthropoda; class Insecta; order Lepidoptera; family Pieridae; genus Zerene; species Zerene cesonia. Next base: position 1,212,744 of record NC_052127.1, read on the forward strand.
ACAGTAGTTTTATTGGTATTATTATAGGACTGTTTTATTTCGACATTACTCTCAATTACGCCTTTATTTTGTTTGATTTAAGTTACATGCAATAAAGATAGTCGTGTTACTTACATCTACACTAATAATATTAACCTGAAAAATTTGTTTGTTTAAGCGCACTAATCTTAGAAACTACTGGTCCAAATTCTAAACTTCTTTCACCTTTGGATATTTACGTTATTCCTAAGTGCTATGGGCTATATATGTGCCACAAGCTTCCGCCCGCGGCTTTGCCCGCGTGGAATTGGGACATTTACAAATTATTAAGTTATTTCTAGGGAGCATTTAATCGGAACAAAAATCCTATCACCTAAGTCTGCTCATACCCTGTATATAAAATTTTATCAAAATCCATTCATTAGTTTCAGCGTGATCGACGGACAAACATCCAAACGAACAAACTTTCGCATTCATATTAGTGTGAAGCGTGATGAGCGATGCTGTGGCGAACCACTAGTCACAGATGAGAACGTCTGAAAGGATCTGAATATACGTTTTAGATTTTTGAATTTGGTATATTAAAAACTCAATCCAGCAACATAGCAATTTGACTGCATGTATCCTGATCAAAGAATATAAAGTGAAGTGTGAAGTCCCGTGTCCCCTAGTGGGGTATGGGGCAGATGATGTACATCTGTTTCACTGATCGATTTAAACAGTACAATGGAAAGAATATAAAAATAAAAAAATAAGAAAATAAGTTTATTTCTCAACCATATGCACACATACAAACAAAATACAAAAAAAAAATAAAGGAAATAGTGCTATAAATACAAACAAAAAAAATAAAATAAAAATAACTAAAGTGTGTGTGTGTGTGTGTGTGAAAAATAACCACATATTACGGATCGTTATTACGGAAATAACGACCTTATGAAGCTCTGAAATATGCAGTATTTTCATAAAACGACTGCTTAATAAATAGACTGAGTTTTGTTTTACTTGCGCAATTGCAATAGTTTAGATGGTTTGGTAGATATAATATGGTTTAATTTTTTAGTTTTCTAGCATTCAAATGCTTTATAAAAGACTAGCTGCGCCCCGCGGTTTCACCCGCGTAAGTACGTATCCCGTAAGAATATCGGGATAAAAATTAGCCTATGTGTTATTCCAGTTTTCCAGCTGTCTACGTACCAAATTTTATTGCAATCGGTTCTGTAGTTATTGCGTGAAAGAGCAACAAACGCACACACATCCTTACAAACTTTCGCATTTATGATATTATTAGCAGAAAGTAGAATTAGTAGGTTATTAAATATATATAGCATTCAAATGCTTTATAAATGACAAATATTGTAAGGAATAGATTGGGATACCTCTTAGGTCATGAAACCGAAAAAGTATAAGAAATTCGATTGCTGAGGCGGGATCACGGGTGGCCGAGAGGTTAGGCGTTGCTACGGTACGGCGAATGACGCGGGTTCGAATCCCGCCTATTTATAGATATATGGTTAAGAAGTTGAAGTCTTTTTAACGGATTTTAAACGCGATTTATTTATTATATTATTTCGCGTAATATCTTATATATAAAATTCTTGTGTCACAATGTTAGTCTCTATACTCCTCCGAAACGGCTTGATCGATTCCTCTGAAATTTGGTAAGCATATTGGGTAGGTCTGAGAATCGGCTAACATCTATTTTTCATACCACTAAACGATAAGAGTAAGGCAGAACAGCGTTTGCCGGGTGCAGCTAGTTATATTATAACGTAACGCATTATGTTATTACTCGAGACTAGTCTACCCGTGACCACGCTCGCTGTAAAGTGTTCGAAACGTCGGGTTAATAATATAATGAGTAAATCGCGTTTAAATCCGTTAGAAATCTTTAATTTCTAAATATAAAATACTTGCGTAAAATCAAACACAAGAAATTTTTAGATATATGGTTGTTTATAACGCCATTGTGCCGAATTTGCTGAACAAATTTTGATGACATTTGGCATAGTTGGCAGGTTATGTACGAAAATAACACATAGTCTATAGATATACTAGCTTTAGCAGTATTGTCTGCAGGTAAAACGATGAGATTATAATGAGATAGAACATTTGTATTTTTCAAAAACCAGTGGTTTGTCAAATTTTGTTCGAATCCCGATTCGTGATAGAATTTTTTCTATTATTTAAAAATTTCTATCTTTTCTTAGTGTTATGTAACGGCTAATAAATCTCGATTTCATTTATTTTGATTTCGCGACGCCGAGAGCGATTGGCTCACTTCCGCTCATTGTTGTGGTCCACTAGTGAATCTTCTGACTAAAATTTGTCAATATTAAATCAATTTCCGATGTAAATAAAGAAGCGACGTAAAAATATTGTATTGAAAAATCGTCGTGAAGAGACCCTCTATAAGATTCACCTGATGTCATTGTATTATATAGCGAAAGCTCCTTTTCCTCGCCCTTCCCAGTCCATTCCTTCATTCCAGTCATAAATCCTTATCCCTTACCCTTAAACGCAGAGAGAGGCACTACCTCTGCGAATGTTCATGGCCGGTGGTGGACTCGCCCGATGGGGCGAGTCACCAACTCAGCTGCCCGTTATGACATAAAAATTACCCATACATAATGACAACTGAAGCTAAATTCAATACATAAAATTATTGGTATTTAAACGCAGCCTTTCAGGATCGGTGCAAATATTCCCAATGCCCTATTGTTATGTGTACAAATATTTAAAGACGTTGTTCTGTGACTGGTTTCTTTAACGTGATATCAAAAACTATTGATGCGTAGTACTTATTCCTACCTAGTCTGGACTGATAGATCGAAATGAAAAAAGAATATTTTACGGTGTATATTCCAGCCAGGAAGGACATAATATAAAACCTTTGGAGAATAGGACAAGAAAATTAATGCAAAAATTAGATGAAATTCCTATAAATTAAGGAAAAAATTTGATTTGAGTTTGACGGAAATTATTTATTAATTTAGGCTGTAAGAAGGTGTATGATTACTTTATATCACAAAAAAGGCTACCTTATAATTGATAACCTTCTTTGGGATGTCAGTTAAAAATGACCTACTTAATTTATTCTATTTTTGTCATACTTTATTACGCAAACATTGCAATGCAAAGTGCCTCTCTAGATAACAAATGTACAGGCGACATTTACACAAGAAGCATACAATGTGTTGAACAATTTAAATATATCTTATTTTATAATGTAACAATGTGATATATATATTTTATGTTAATCATCATAAGCCGATATATGTTCCCACTGCTGGGACACAGGCCTCCTATGAGGGTTATATATTTTTATGTTATCATCCGCAAAAGAGCTGGTGGGTCGCCTGATGGTAAGCGATACCACCACCCATGAACATTTGGAGAGGCGTACGGTCTGCAAAGAATCTGCACATGGATTGCCGAAGTGGTATGAGATAAAGAAAGGATTGACGAAGGTAAGCAAGGAAAGGACTGGGAAGGATGAGGAAAAGCCCCACCCATTATAGTCGCAATAGCATGCTACTATTTCACACCGATTTACTGTCAGGGTGTCGTAGGTACCCCCAATTTGTCCCATATAAATAATATACGTAACTTATAACAAAATATGTTCTATAGCTAATAGCTTTTTATGCGTTATCGAAAGAAAAGAAGCCCGTATATCCTTCGTAGTTCCCGATCCTGTGGGATTTCTGTATATATAGTCCTTTTTCTGGTTCTAAACTAACTCTTTAGCAAATTGATAAATCTCCAATACATGAATGTAAAGTTCCTTGTCTGTTCCTGGGAAAAATTCCCAAAAAGAAGATGGTGAGTTTGTTTGTTCCTGCAGAACCAGACTTACGAGCGGCTTCAATTGACATGAGCCCCATTCGAAATCCGGCCTACAATCTCATCTACGTCCAAAATCCTTAGAGATTTCGTCACTTTTATAGCTTTTATTGAAAAGTGAGAATTGTGAGTGGCTGACGCGATAAATGCGTCCTGGTAAAATAGATGGCGGCAATAATTCAAGGGAAAGTGCTAATTTTTCAAGCGGAATGTTTCAAAAAGTGGCGAGTGATGAGATTATTAAGGAATACATATATTCGATGTTCATTTGGTGGAATAACGTAATTTGTGGGTATTTAATGAAATTGCGTGTTTGCTAATATTTTATCAATTAATTAATATTAAAAGTTCACGTTTTATTACTATTGTTGTTAAAGTCAGTAATTTTATAAAAATTATTAAAAACTCTTTTATAGAACAGTATTAAAAATTCTAAGTTTTTAATTTCTATTTAAGTATCTAATTTCTATTTAAGTAATAACGCTTATAAATTGCCGAATTTTATTTTAATTAAAGTAACTAATAAGCAGTTAATGTAAATGTCTGCTTTTAGTTTTAAAATAACCTCTATGCGCCGCACACGCTTTATAGAGGTTCACACATTCAACTGTCACTTGTCAGCACCGACAGTCAGCGTGGCGTAGCGTGACTATGAACATACACATAGTATAATAACTTTGTAACTCGTCTAAGCTCAGATAACATACTATTGAAGTCTAAGCATATCGTCCTACTAATATTATAAATGCGTATAAATATTATGTTTGTTACTCTTTCACGCAAAAATTACTAAACCGATTGCAATGAAATTTGGTATGTAGATAGCTGGACAACTGGAATAATACAAAGGCAACTTTTTATTCCTATATTCCTACGGGATACAGACTCACACGGGTGAAACCGCGTGTTGCTGCTAGAAATATATAAAACGCAAAGGTGATTTGACATACAGATAGCCACTATGATGTAGATATTCGCTTAAAAATTATTGCGAAAAATTTAACCCCTAAGGGGCTAAAATAGAGGATGAAAGTATGTACCACGACAATTTATTTCACCACGATTTGTTAGTAGTGTAAAAAATATTAAAAACCCCATCAAAATCTGTTGCGTAGTTTTAAAGATCTAAGCATAGATAGGGATAGACACGGGAAGCGACTTAATACTATTTAGTGATTATAGAATTACATATTGTTAATTGTTTTGTTAATCTAATTTACGACTAGACTGCTCTTACAAAGGAAACACAAATGAAAGCAATAAATACCAATAATAAGTATTACCTCCCACTGATTGGGAATTGCGTTTTATTCCGACGAGAAGCCCTCACGATATTAAAATAAAATTGCTCAGAAGAGCAGGTTGTATGGTTTTTTGAGAGAATGTATTGTTATCGTTTCAACTCAAACTCAATCATTTATTCATTCAACTGGACTTCTTATAGAAGCACTTGAATAGCTATAATATTACACAGTTATAACATTTACCACCGTTTCGGAAGGCAGTTACAGAGAAGAGCAGGCAAGAAGAAGAAGAAGATGTAGTTACTCTTTTAAAATAATATAAATATTTAAATTTTAATTCTACATAATATGTAAAATGCACATAACAATGATGCCAATGAACAGACCTGTGGTTTTTAAGCAACAACATTCCATGGATTGTCATCTTCCATATATTCATTAATGCTATATTAGGTTCTCTGAACTAATACATTTTTAATATAGTTTTTGAATTTACCGTTAACGTTAAAAAATTATAGTATTTGGAGTATATATCGATGTTTGGCCGTTTGCAATTGAAGTAGGTTTAAATTGTTCTGTATGTTTTTTTTTATAATTACGAGCTACCTAATCAGGTAGGTAGGGGGGAATCCCCCCCCCCCCAAAAATACAAACTGTAATTATCGTGTGAGTCATATAATTATAATAAATGTGTGTGAGTGTGTGTGTGTAAATGCGTTCCAAAGGCACATAAGCATTATTTCGTGTAGCTCTTAAATTTGAGGGCTGCGTAGCTTTTTGTTAAAAGTAATTGTTGTATGTCTGTTTGTTAGTTGTACAAGCCAATATGGGCTTACAGCATTTATTGTTATAACGTTTAAAGCATGAGTTATTGGATACGAAACTTCGAAATAACCCGATATTCAATTATGTCTTATTTTATAAGGCAATGCTGACAAGAGTCCTCATAAATCTCTCAAATTTTTATCTCAAATTAATATTTACGTCTCGCGGGAGAAATTCTGAAACTAGCTGACGCCTATAATTTATTTCTCATTAAAACATTTTTGCAAGGTTATACTTGAGTTCCTCAAAAGTAGAAGGTATTTTTATATAGTTACATATTATATTGCATAGCTAGATCGTCAGCTATCTACCAGTTAATATCCTGTAAAAATCGGTCATACCGTTTCAAAGTTTAATGTGAACAATCACAACTTAGTTTTCTTAATGAGTATTATTTTATGGCTTTTCAGGCACTAGCTTTCATATATCAAAAGCATCGGTTCACTCAGTAAAAAAATGTGTCCACCCAAGCTTTATTCGTAATATATTTTTTGTCTCCATAAGAACCTTGTCTTAACAAAAACGTTAAAAACACCCTGAATTGGTTGAGCCGTTTTCGTTTTATGCACTTAGCAAGATTAGCGAAGATTATTTTTTATTTTTATATAGATGACTAGCTGTTGCCCGCAGCTTCACCCGCGCGTTCTTCATAAATTTTCATGGGACAAAGTTTCATCCTCTATTTTATCCCCTTGGGGTTAGAATTTATCAAAATCCTTTCTTAGCGGATGCCTACGTCATAATATCTATCTGCATGCCAAATTTCAGCCCGATCCGTCCACTGGTTTGGGCTGTGCGTTGATAGATCCCTATGTCAGTCAGTCACCTCTGGATTATATATATTTCGACAGAATGTAATTTTTGCTTCTTATTCATTATTATGGAGTTATCAGTTGGATATTTTTATTCCTGTATTGTTAGGGACGCCTGGTAGAGATCGCTACCTAGCGATAAGGCTGCCTTTTGCTAATTATTTAAAGATGTTTGTTTGCCTATATATTATTTGTGTTTGTACATAATAAAGAATTTTCATTCATACATTGATTCATTATTTACTGAATTACATTTATTGAGAATTGCTGATAACTACATTTCTATGCTACGAGAAATCCATTATAATTCTGTAGCTTCTTAATTTCCACAAATTCCAATAACCTACATTATTTTACCAGTCATTAATATTTTATTACGTTGACCTTAAGTCCTTATAACGTCGTAAAAGAAATAAACATTACGTAATTTTATAGGGCCATTAAAATTATGGGCGTGAAGAATATACAGAATCAGCGTCAAATTAAGGAAAGTGATAGCTTTAATGTTGATTTAGTACAAAGGTAGGTTGTATGTGGTAGTCGAGCACGTTTCAGCACGAATTGGGCTAGCTCGCACCGGAGTACCATACCCCTACAAAAGACCGGCGTGAAATAGCACACTGCTGTGTTTAGTTCGCTGAATAGGAGAAGCCGGAGGCCATATTCCTTTCCTATCCTTATCAGTCCTTTCCTTTATTCCTCTCGTAAATTCTTTCTTAATCTCTTTCCAAATTGAAGTCGCCAAACCAATTGTAAAGCTGTAAGGTCTGCAATCGATCTAACGCATCTCTAAATGTTCATGGGCGGTGGTAGCGCTTACCATCAGGCGCCCCACCAGCTCCATTGCCGACTGTGACATAAAAAAGTAGTATGTGCTTTATGAATATTCCCACTTTCATCATCATCAGCCCTGCAGAGACACAGGCGTCCTATGTGCGTTCAGACCATAATCCACCACATGTCGTCGAACTTTTAATTCTTGGACATGTCGGTTGCGGCCCCATATTTTCTTTCGCTGTTTCGAGCAGTGGTGATGGGTATAATGTGTAGAGATTTAAACTTTCGTTTGAAGTTAGTAAGCTACCACTGCAGAAAAAAAAGCCAGTCCATTTGATACCGCATGTAGAATAGTTTCCAATGAGGTGTAACTCTCGCCTTCACCCACCTAGAATTTCGCTGAAAAGTAGCCTGATGCAATCTGTATCTTGTATTTAGTTTATTTTTATAGCACATGCTATGCAAATCCCATCGTCTTGCTTTTTGTTAAAAATTACAAAATATCAATCCATTTACGCCCACAAACTTCTCATTTATGTAATTATTAGGAACAGCCAGCATCTTCTACCTTCATCTCCTAAAGGACATGGAGGTATAAGATGAAACAAACAAAGAACTAAAGTTCTTTGTTTGTCTTTGATCGGGACTTAAAGTAGTAAATGATAGTTGTCTAGGATTTTCTTTTCGATTACGCGCATTTTAACCCGACGTTTCGACGACGTCATTATAAGTGTTCGGGTTATAATGAATAAATCGCGTTTAAAATCCGTTAAAAAGTATTTAATTTAATGCAAGAGATCTACACTATATAAACCTTCTCGAATACCAATATCAATTTAAAACCCACATCAAAACCCATTGTGCTTTTTTAAGGATTCCATGAGTTCAGACTAAGTGGTATACCATAGACCTTCATCCATCACTGGACAATTGAATGCTGATAATGATGAAGCAAACATAGGGAAGGAAGCGACCATAATAACAATATAATAAAGAAAATGATTGCAAAACATGTATATAAGAATACCCAATGTCAAGAGAATTTTATAAATCCGATTAAATTCCAGGGATTAGCCTATACAAACAAAAACAAACTGTTTGGCTTTACATATTAGCATAGTTTTAGGTCAACAATCGAAGGCCAAATGGGTAAAAGGTCTTTTTATGTCAGAACGGGCAACCGAGCTGGTGGCTCGTGGTGGTAAGCGATCACCATCTCCAAGACCCAATTTAGGAACCACAAAGTTTCAAAGGGGAAGAGAAGTAAACAAAACTAATCTTAAATAACTAAAACTAATCTGATTTTTTTTAATAAATCTGGTGTTGTATAACCATTATTCTCTTATAGCTCGTAAACTCTAATTCTCGGCTAAGGTTGCCTGGAAGAGATCGCTATCTTAGCGTTAAGGCCGCCTATTTGTGCGTAATCGTGTGTTGTGTCCTTTTGTATTTGTTCTCATATTATATCTTATATTGGTGCAAATAAAGTTATATCTCTCTATCTTAAATAAATCCTGTGTTATATATCCTATCCAACATGGTCTCTAACTTTTAGAAATTAAAAACTTTTCAACGGATTTTAAACACGATTTATTCATTATATTATTAACCCGACGTTTCGAACACTTTACAGCGAGCGTGGTCACGGGGAGACTAATGAATAAATCGCGTTTAAAATCCGTTGAAAAGTTTTTAATTTCTAAATGTATAATACTCGCGTAAAACCAAACACAAGAAAATACTATGGTCTCTAACTATTAAAATGGAGATAAAAGTACTAATATAATATACTTTCTATCACGTACAAAGCTTAGCTGGGCGAGGGTCTTGTAATTAATAAATTGAAACCCAGGATCATTATTCATCCTTCATTCAAACAGCCACCCTCGCATGTTTGCGCTATCCGCTATCGCATTACAAAATAATTCGTTCGGTCTAATGATATAATCGCTGTGTTTTCCTCCATAAAACTGTCAAAATTCATATTGAACAAATAGCCAATATTCATGTCAAAGAAGAATGATTTAATGCGAGCCGCGTGAAATATATGTTTACTGTTTTGGTTCGCGTTTTATTTTCGAGGTTGTGATAATAGTTTCGAAGTGTTTGCTGGTATTGTGGATGGATGGAACGTTTAAATTTGTAATAACTCTTTATTGAACGTCTTAATTGTTGAAGTGATGAAAACTGTGA
>NC_052127.1:1223419-1245245 GCF_012273895.1 Zerene cesonia
GGGCCTCCGGCTCCCCCACTCACCGAACGAAACACAGCAAAATGCTATTTCACGCCGGTCTTCTGTGGGGGTGTGGTAGTTCCCCGGTGCGAGCTGGCCCAATTCGTGCCGAAGCGTGCTCGACTACCACATGCAGATTGCATGCATTATATTAGGACTGTCATTGGAGATAGTTATAATATTTTTAAACTTCAATTAACCTAACAAATTAATCAAATTTATTCTCCATTGGATATCTTAATATATAAAAAAACCACTGTCTGATGATCTGTCTTCACCAACTCATGAAATTTGTTTGGTCCAACTTAAGATATAGGATAGTTTTTATTTCGATGAATTATCCCAATAATTTGACCGCCTCCTTGGTACAGTGGTTAACGCGTGAGCGTAGAACCGAGGGGTCTTGGGTTCAATTCCCGGTGGGGACGCACAAAAAAAAAGTCTCGGTCTGGCAGGACACAGAAGGCTGATCACCTACTTGTCCCTACAGAAAATCGATCAGTGAAACGGATGTACATCATCTGCCCCATACCCCACTAGGGGACACGGGACTTCACTTTATCCCAATAATTTATAATCTTAATATTTTTAATTATTATTCAGCCACAGCAACGCGTGGTCGGGTATGCTAGTAGATATTTTATCCCTGATTGCTATTGGATACTACGTACTACAGGCGAAGTCGGGGCGGGAAAATATACAATTTAAAATTCAATATTTATTTTTATTTTGCATTCGTTTTACTTTATTATGTAGTTCCTTTATTTATAGTTTTTCGTCGTTTCGTTTCAAACAGACTTTAATTAAGCCTAGGTATCCTATTTGAAATAGCTTCTAGGTTAGGTAAGCTAACTGAATTGAGCTCAGTCAATCGCAATATACGCATACGAATTGCCGGTCTAAGAATTAAGTTAGTCAAGTTAGATTCAGTTCGTTTGGCTGGACCAACGTTGTTAATAAATACATAACATAATTAAGAATTCAAAATCTTCTGAAACGTAATGTTCATTTTAAAATTGTTGATATTTTATTTACGAGAATATAGTCCTACTATCCTTTCCTACTAATATTATAAATGCGAAAGTTTGTAAGGATGTGTTTGTTGCTCTTTCACGCAAAAACTACTGAACCGATTGCAATGAAATTTGGTACGTAGCCAGCTGGGCAATATATAGGGAACTTTTTATTCCGATATTCCTATGGGATACGGACTTACGCGGGTGAAACCGCGGGGCGCAACTAGTAATTTATAAACATGATCGTTTTGAATTTCGTGAAACTATTTTTTCTCCATAAGACAGTATATATATATATATATATTTTTTTGCGCTAACCCATAAAACCTTACATTTCCTTTCCTACCTGGTTGCCTTGAAGAGATTGCTGTCCAGCAAGGCTGCCTTTTGTATAAAATATCATTTTGCCATTATTTTGTACAAGTTTTACTTTTTGTTTTGTACAGACAGACGGACGGCGATGTCGATGTACATGTAAAATGTAAAACAGATAGTTGTTTAACGAACACAGTTAATTTTGAAGAGCCAGGGGCGAGGCCCCGGAGGATAGAGCCCGAGCTAAATACGTCATGTTGTTAGCCGCTCGGGACGTGATTTAGGGGCTGGCGCGCGGATCTTTAAATGTCGTTTCATCATTATTATATTGCAAACATTATTGAGTTGTGACAACCGCGATATTCTATATCATAAATCTTAAGCTTTTACTATAAGATCAAAGGCGTTTACTAACGCTGTTTATAATGTGGTAATAGGGTTCCGTTTACCCTTTGGTTACAGAATACAAACGGATTTTCGCCACAAGCCGAGGTACTATATCCCATAATATTTGTTATATACACTTTTGGAAGGATGAAACACAGATAACCTATGGCTACATGAATTAAAATGAGTTATTGTACATAAATTACTGGTGGTGTCACTGAACATTAGTATTGAGGTGTTGTACCTCAAATATACTAAGAGACGTCCTTTTTTGTCTCATGCAACACGTAATTTATGTTTATTTATCTTTTATTCTTTTTCTTATAATAATTTTCTGTTCCTTTTTTAATTAATTTTTTCATGTAATGTTATTTTTTGTGTATTTGTGTGTGTTAAAATAAATTGTTCTTTCTTTCTTTCTAAATTTTTATTTATTACATGTCTCCTATTCGCAAGAACATGTGTTATATGATTTATTGAAACCTGGCGGTCCTAATCAGACCAATAAGATAAATTCGTAAAATTATTGTATTGTCACCGATCCTTGATAAGTGAAAGTGTTTATTAAATCTACCCGTTTAAATTGGGTCAATATCGAGTCTAAAAGAGTCAGTTATATACAAACATCCTACTAATATTATAAATGCGAAAGTTTGTAAGGATGTGTGTAACACACAACAAGATATTACTCTTTCACGCAACTATTGGACCGATTGCAGTGAAATTTGGTACGTAGATAGCTGGACAACTGGAATAACATATAGGCAACTTTTTATCCCAATATTCCTCCGGGATACGGACTTACGGGTGAAACCGCGGGGCGTAGCTAATATTATAAATGCGTGTTAATAAAGATTATCGTATCAAACAATATTGAACTTCACCGTGACCGTGTGCCGGTAACTATAGACGTAAGCTTTATTCCAAATTTATTAATTTAAGAATTTAAATCCAAATACTTCAGCGAAATTGAACAATTTAACTGCAAAACTGGGATTGAAATATCAATGAATCAATTACGCGTTTTAATTTCTATAGAAACTCTACTTGGAAGCTTGATATATTTATTACTAGCTACGCCCCGCAGTTTCACCCGCGTGAGTCCGTATCCCGTAGGAATATCGGGATAAAAAGTTGCCTCTATGTTATTCCAGTTGTCAAGCTGTCTACATACCAAATTTCATTGTAATCAGTTCAGTAGTTTTTGTGTGAAAGAGCAACAAACACACACACATCCTTACAAACTTTCGCATTTATAATATTAGTAGGATTTCATAGTAATAAAGATATAGAGTTACGTGAGCGATTGCTACCAATATGTTATGTTGGTTATATATTTTATGTTGGTTTTATTTTACATCGACACGAGTAGCCTTTTAATTAAATAAAGATTGTTAAAACACAGCACCATTTAATTTTTAGTTTTGTAGCATTGAAATGCTTTATACATGAGAAATTTTTAAAGTATAGAAAAAATTTGTTCACGAGGCGGGATTCGAATCCACGTTTTTTGCCAAACCATAGCAACGCCTACCACCTGCGGCACCTGTGATCCCCATCATCATCATCGAATCACGCCTTGTGATCAATTTTTTTCTATTCTTTCAAAATTTCTCACACAGTAATATGTTTTTAACACACTTTCATTCACCTGTATGTTTGTACGTAACCGACCTTAGCCTGAATTTGCCACTTTAAACGGATAGATTAAATTCAATACTTGGTACATCTCATCATCATCATCATCACCATCATCATCATCATCATCATCAATTACTTGTGATAATGTCCTTTTACATCTAGAAACCACCTGAACGACGTGTTATCTACCACAAGCGAATCCGGGGCGTCAGTATATCATAATTTGAATTAATCGATATTTAAAACATTCGTAAACATCTCTGTACAGTCGCATATATCTTATTTTCGATTCCACGTTTACGTTAAGGCGGTTAGTGCCCACGCCATTCCATGCAAGTTACAGCTGAACATCGGTTGGATTTATGAAAAAAATCGCTAAAATATAGAAACTTAAAAGCGAAGGAAATTCCGGTGCCGCCGCCTACGCTGCGGTTGGAAAAATAAATATTTTTTGATCTATTTATTTGATGTATCAACAACCCTGGCGCATGGTGTTTGTGATGTATAATAATATAAAGATGAAGAGTTTGTTTGAATGCGCTATTATCGGAAACTGCTGCACCGATCTCAAAAATTCTTCCATCGTTCGATATGTAGGCTATTCCTGTCATATATCTACCATAGATATGACAGAACATCTGTAATCTTTATATTTGATTTCACTCCCAAGTATCATCAAATCCGTTCAGGGGTTTTCGTGTCTAAGAGCGACAAACATCCATATATTTTTACATTCTCGTATATTTGTAGGATGAAAATGTGTATAGTTTACCTACATTGATTGAAAAAAAGGAAAGATTTGACATTTTTGTATTGGTGATTGATCATTTCTAAGTAAAAGATAATATAAAATCTAAGATAATAAAGTAAAAGATAATATAAAAAATACACATAGACATTTGTTATGTGAAGTATTTCTGTTACGCTATAACAATTAAAATGAAGTTTTATAGTTATCAGGGTAATTGTAAATAGGGGTAATTTTTTAAATTAAATTAATTAGTTTTATATGATACTAAACATAACTTTTGTGTACGGCTTTGTACGTATTAATCGGAGTAGTTTAATACATGTTATCATATTTCTTACTAGAATGTTTTAAATGCGAAAGTTTGTAAGGATGTGTGTGTGTTTGTTGCTCTTTCACCCAAAAACTACTGAACCGATTGTTATGAAATTTGGTACGTAGACAGCTGGACAACTGCAATAACATATGGGCAACTTTTGATCCCGATATTCCTACGGGATACGGACTATGGCGGGTGAAACCGCGGGGCGCTAGTTACACGTTGTTTTTTTTTTTATGTCATAGCGGGCAGCTGAGCTGGTGGTTCGCCTGATGGTAAGCGATCATCACCGCCCATAAACATTCGCAAAGGTAGTACCTCCGTGAATGCGCTGCCCGCTTTTATGGGGTAAGGGAAAGGAAAGGATTAACGACTGGGAAGAAGGAAAGGACTGGGACGGGTGAGGAAAAGGAAACGGGCCTCCGGCTCCCCCACTCACCGTACGAAACACAGTGGCATGCCACTATTTCACGCCGGTTTTCTGTGGGGGTGTGGTACTTCCCCGGTGCGAGCTGGCCAATTCCTGCCGAACCGTGCTCGACTCCCACAATAGAATTCTCCTCCTCTAGAATGACTCTAGAATGACTAAGTCAATTAAAAAATCATCAAAATCCGTTGTGCAGTTTTAAAGATCTAAGCATACAAAGGGACAGACGCGGGAAGCGTTTTTGCTTTATACTAGCTGTAGCATACAGTTTCGTCCATCAATAATCAGACTTTTCCATACTTTTATTGCATTTTCCGTCAAATAACTTTTGGGTTCTCATGAGCAAAGTAGGTCACCAAGTTGCGAAATTTTTATGGTTAGAATCCTGCTTCTTCAATTTATTCATTCAATACTGTTTGACAATCTCAACCACCATCCAATTTTCTTAACTAACCCAAATTTAAATAAAGCAACACGGAACCGATCATTTTTCAAATAAAAAAGGATCATAAAAATCGATTCACCCAGTTGAAAGTCCTGAAGTAATAAACTAAAAAAAAGGTTGAATTGAGCCTCATCCATTTTTGAAGTCGGCAAAGAATACCAACGTTTGTTTCAACTCTGTATAGCATTACAAACAAAATACATCATTAAGTACTAAATATAAGAAGCAATTACAGATATTTACCACATGCGTGAATAATTTTACTGTCGTAGGTAGAGCCAGAATGTTTATAATTAGCACGGTAGTTACGGAGATTTAGCGCGTACAAACAAACAAGCTTTAACGCTTTATTGGTACTTACTTCAAAGTACTGAGGCATATTTTCGGAGAGTGGACGAGGGCACAATTCATTCGTATACACTTACCTAGCTGCGCCCCGCCGTTTCACCCGCGTTAGTCCGTATCTCGTAGGAATATCGGGATAAAAAGTAAAAGACGGACAAATCAATAATTCCTTCTACTATTATTGAAGGTATAATATAAATTACTAGCTCTGACCCGCGGTTTCATCCACGTAAGTCTGTATTCTATAGAAATATCGGGATAAAAAGTTGCCTGTGTATTATTCCAGTTGTCCAGTTATCTACGTACCGAATTTTATTGCAATCGGTTCAGTAGTTTTTACGTGAAAGAGTAACAAACATACACATACATCATCGTCACAAACTTTCTCATTTATAATATAGGATTATATTATTACTATAACTAAGAGATGTCTTACTAACTTGATATAATAACTATCATTCAGCACACTCGGATAAAAGGAAATTGCCGCGGAATCCAACATCATAATCATCATCATCAATTCCCATATAAGTTCCCACTTCTGTTCAGGCCATAATCCACCACGCTGGCCAAGTGCGGGTTGGTAGATGTCACATGTCGTCGAACATTTGATTCTTGGACATGCCGGTTTCCTCACGATGTTTTCCTTCACCGTTTAAGCAGTGGTGATGTTATCTACATGCGCAGATAAATTGAAAAATCAATTTATTTCCTGCACGCTCGCCCGGTCTCGAACCGCGACTTATCGATTTTGAATTCCGAGGTTCTCACCACTGAGCCACCACTGCTTACTGCTTAGAAATGTCTTACCAACTTGAAATAATAACTGTCATTTAGCACACTCGGATAAAAAGGAAGTTGCCGCGGAATCAAACACCGTAAACACGAAATAACACATAAATGAAGTCCCATGTCCCCTACTGGGGTATGGGGCAGATGATATACATCTGTTTCACTGATCGATTTTCTTTATGTACAAGTAGGTGATTAGCCTTCTGTGTCCTGCCAGACCGAGACTTTTTTTTTGTGCGTCCCGGGAATCGAACCCAGGACCTTTCGTTTCTACGCTCACGCGTAACCACTGTACCAAGGAGGCGATCACATAACACAGGATAGAGCAAAAATTAACAGATTACTCTTATCGGTTTAATCAATAGTTGATGCCTAAATGCGGCTTTGATATTACCCGATACCTCGACAGCTATTTGGAATTATGATTACGCATTCCAATTAGTACCGCAGTACGTGGGCTTGAGTGAAAACTTCAATACGATATGTACTATATATGTATGTTTAATCACTAGCACTACATAGTACGAAATCGTTTTCCGCTGTGTGTCTGTATATATCTTTAAAATTACGTAACAGATTTTGATCGGATGTTTAACGATAGAGTGATTCAAGAGAAGGAAACATCCATTAAATAGTTAAGGAATTTAAATATTTCAAAGATAGCGGGAAATCTTCACGGTATAGGGAAAGGGGTTTTATTCCGATTTAACACGTGCGAAGCCGCAGGTAAAAGCTGGTAATTATTATATTAGAACACTAGCTTTCTGCAGCTGCTGTAGTCAGATGAACAGATGGACAGTTTAAAACGCATAGTACGTGTTTCCGTAGGCTTTCCAAGGAAGAACAAATCCACTTACATACTACATACAAAACCGACTTCATAACAGAAGAAGGTCATAATTGGACTGTACGTTTGGTTTTATTTTCCTAATCCTTTGGTTTGTTGACAAAACAATCGACTGGGTTCATTTTGATGATTTTTTCTTATTTGAACGCTGGAACGTCACTTGTGGTCTCATTAATATTTGGTATAGTTTTCACAATTATTATGTTAACAAAATGATTACTGAACGAACACATTCAGCCTTTGACAGACCAAAAAAAAGTAAAAACCCTCGAGAAGAAGACTTTTCCTGTACCCTGTGTCACAGTAAAGCAGCATGCAGTAGTACAACGCGGCAAACGTTTAGACAATGTGGCAACCGCCACATTGTCTAAACACAATAATTGGTATAATATTGGTGAAAAACGGATGAAAACAATCATAAAAAAATTCACGTAGCAGCCCCTAAATATTGTCCCGAGCTACTAACAACATGTTGTATGTGGCTCGGGCTCGACAGTCCCGCTAGTCGCCCCTTATATTGACGGTTTTTAAAAGTCTTCGTTGAACGCCTGTGGATTATAAAACTGTGCATGTGATGAACTATCAGAAATGATTATACTACTAATTTATACCGTAATGCTAATGAATAAAGTTGACTTTCACTTAGCAAGTTAAAAAACATTATATTTAGATACTGTAGCTGTAAATTATTGCAATATTGCGTATAATGAGCGTAAATATAAACATTAAATCTGATTGATGCTTATTAATACATTAATATTCAGTTTGTATGCAAATTCATCCTATTAGTACCAGTTAATAGGTTAATTTGTTATGTTTGCTTTAACGATGTTTAATCAAATTTGCGTTTATATCTATACAAAGACGTAGCCAGGGCAGTAAGAAGGGGGTTTTGTAGTTGGTTTAAGTAGTTAAAAATATAAAGTCTTTTAGTTCCCCCCCTCCTCCCCCTCCGAAACTAAATGTTATCACAAAATTAGCAGAGCTCAATGAAATGATTAAAACACCAGTTAAGAACCATTGTTAAATAAAATATACTTAACTCATAGACACGAAACATTTTATATATATTCGTAAGAACATTTTATTGCTTACTAGCTTTTGCTTTTTAAATTCTGTAGTTCAATAGATTTTATTATACTCATACACCTTCCTCTTGAATCACTTTATCTATTAAAAAAAACCCATCAAAATCCGTTGCGTATTTTTAAAGATTTAAGGACACATACGGACATAGGGACAGAGAAAGCGACTTTGTTTTACACTATTTAATACTTACAGGATTTCTAGAACTATATCTAATCTATTTTTATATGATACAATGAAGAAGTTACGTTTTTTTATTATTAAATTTAAATATAAAATCGATCAGGATTCGTGTTTCCCGCCAATTAATAACCTGGCCGGATCTGTCAATCACAGTACCTTGAGGTAATTAATACTGCGAGCCATAAATGCCAATTAAACAGTAATTAATGCCTGTTGAGTATTTTTATGTGCGTGGGTGTGAAGACAGTTTTGTGGAAATAAATAATGAAGACGAGCGAAGCGTGCCTCCTTTGAGCATATGCTCGATGCGAGCGCCATCATCGAGCAATTAAGCTCGATGTGCGCCCCATGCTATCCGCCATACTGTACATTTTTATGATCACCTTACTGAGAATCCATGATGTTGGTTTGGGGTGTGACATGGCACTGTTTAAATTTTAACTAGATGTATTATCAATCATTGACCTCCTTCTTGGTACATTGGTTAATGCGTGAGCTTGGAACTGAGGGGTCCTGGGTTCGATTTCCAAAAAAATGTCTCGGTCTGGCGGGACACAGAAGGCTGATCATCTACTTGTCCGTAAAGAAAATCGATCAGTGAAACAGATGTATGTCATCTGCTCCATTCCGCAGTAGGATCCCCTACTGGGGTATGGAGGGTATCACTACTATTATCAATCGTTAAATTATTATATCAAATGGAAAGTTTAACAATTATTCATCTTGAAAACTTCGCTACGCTAACCCAGATATAGCACCACTTTTTTATTCTTTTTTTTCTATTAAGTATTAATTATGAAATCTATATACTTGGAACAAAAACTTAGTACTGCTTTTTACAATATCTCTGCGGAGGAATATATAATTTGGAGCACTTATCCTTACTAATAATTAAAATGGGAAAGTGTCTTTGTATGCCATTATTTCTTTGAAATTGATCTTTTTTATAGTATGAGCGTCTGGAGAGAGCTTGAAGATCGGACAGTGATATCTTAATATATAAAAATCTCGTGTCACAGTTTTCGTTGCCATACTCCTCCGAAACGGCTTGACCGATTTTGATGAAATTTTTTGTGCTTATCCGGTATCTATGAGAATCGGCCAACATCTATTTTTCATACCCCTAAATGATAAGAGTAAGGCAGAACAGCGTTTGCCGGGTGCAGCTAGTATTATATATTTTTACCGCAGTAAAACATCAAATTCTTATAGGAAGGTCTTTTATAATGCGCATTTAAATCATTCTGGAATTTAAATACCGATAGATGGGGTTTTATTAAATAAATCGCTTTTTCAACGAATTTCCCGCTTCCCAAAACGTGACAGCCAGTCCCAAGGGCGTCAGATTAAATCCTTGGTTGCTTAAATAATAAAATTTGGCTCGTATTGCTACAGTAATTAAATTCAAAATGCTTCGGGTTCAGCGCGAAAGGAAGTTCAGAAATGAGAATATATTTTACACAGTCCTTCCTTTTTCACAGGAATTATTGATATCCGGGTTGTATAAGGTTGGGTTTATAAGATTTAATCGATTTAACTGACATACGATGAAACAAAAACTATTATATTTAAGTGAAATGAAAGACATATATATTGAGACTAAGAAAAAGAGCCATTTCTGAATAATACCCGCGTATTGTGGTTAACGACAAGCTGTTTAGGATGAAATGGATAATTCGAAGAGAAAATTGTTTGGTTTCGGTTATAATAGCTGCGCCCCGCGGTTTCAGCTGCATAAGTCCGTATCCCGTAGGAATATCGGTATAAAAAGTTGCCTATATGTTATTCCAGTTGTGCAACTGTCTACGTACCAAATTTCATTGCAATCGGTTACGTAGTTTTTGCGTGGAAGAGCAAGAAAAACACACACATCCTTACAAACTTTCGTATTTATAATATTAGTAGGATTAAGTAGGAAGGATAGGATTAATAACATTATTAGGATAGGATAGGATTAGTACAATAGGGCTAGTAGGATAGAATGGGATTTCAATTATAAATAAATAAATAAGTAAGTTCTTTATTTCGGAGTAACAAGGACCCAATATCAGTTTTTATAAAAATTTTACAAAAAGAAATTCACAGATACATAATTACAAAAGTTAAGATTAAAATAAAAATAAAAAGTAAATTTAAATTTAAATTATACACAACACGTGTAAAACGTATTCAATATAATACGTAGGTGTACGCATTTAAAGCTGCCATTCACACGTCTCTCCTATAATATTACCAATTAATTATAATTATATTCTCAGAGCTCATCCACTCTCTTGTACGTATAACTTTAGACATTAATGCAGGCAATGAAGGAGACAATTATTATATCGAGTCTGTCGCGACATTACAAATTAATTCTTACTTGTTGTCATTTAGAAGTCTGCGACTGTATGGTTCATGTTAGCGTTTTAACACGATTATTTATTGGAGATTCGATTGATATATATTGTTTTATTGCTTCGTTATTTTATTATATACCAAAATATATAATTTCAATAAACTACCAGTAAATCTATTTAAAAAGAGATTGACGAACTGGTTAATGGTGAAATAATTTTATGACATTGAAGAATTTATGACATTAAAGGAGTATTAATAGTAGCATTATCGTTAATTTAATTTTACTTTTTTAATATTTGCACACCCAAACTATGGTTGAATGTATTGGCCGCAGAAACCTACTAATATTATAAATGCGAAAATTTGTAAGGAAATGTGTGTGTTTGTTGCTCTTACACGCAAAAACCACTGTACCGATTGCAATGAAATTTGGTACGTAGATAGCTGAACAACTGGAATAACATATAGGCAACTTTTTATCCCGATATTCCCACAGCACACGGACTTACGCGGGCGAAATCGCGGGCGCCCCTAGTATTGTAATAAAATCTATAATTTGTAACTGCATTTTGCAAACAAATATATTTTGAATTATAATTTGAATTTTGCTTGTATGTTCACATACGATTTGTTTCTCTTATACAGTAGGTATGTATTGGGGACTAGTTGCATCCTGCGGTTATACCCGTGTAAATAAGTTATTTAATCTCAATGATCATGTGAAAATATTGAGATAAAAAGTAGCTTAAAATATTACTTATTACATGAACTGTCTGCCAGTTAAAGTCCTGCCAAATCACTGCAGCGTTTTAGAGGCTAGAAGGAACAAACAGACATTAAAAATTGTGAAAAAAGTTTTGTACACGTTTCGTGTATCTATCTATCTATAAGTATCTAGAATACAAATAGGTTACTTTAATATCAAGTCACTCCAACATTATTTATAGGTATAGAAAAGGTCATTAACCTTTCACATTTTGTATTTTACCTGTTTGTGTGTGTTGAACTGTTTCTTTCTTTCTTTAAGTCAAAACACCAAATAATCTCGCTAATTACTTCTCAAATTACCACAAAAATTTTTATACAAAACCACAAAAAGCCAGTGAACGCTTCCATCTTTCCCTTGATGTTTTTATAAACATTTATATCAGAAATCTGTTCGTTGCTCTCACATCAATGTCCTTTTATGAAGCCTGTAAATATATTCAGGTGAAAGGCGGATTTAGGTGATATAAGCTGGTATTACCCGGTTTGCTCGGCTTCGTTTGGTTCATTGGGGATAGTAAAAATGGTATCCAATCCTATTCTATCCTATCCTACTAATATTATAAATTCAAAAGTTTGTGATGATGGATGTATCTGCATATATATGTATATGTATGTTTGTTACTCTTCGACGCAAAAACTACTGAACCGATTGAAATGAAATTTGGTACGTGGATAGCTGGACAATTGGAACAACAGACTTATGCGGGTGAAACCGCGGGGCGCAGCTAGTATACTATACATAACTTTGTGAAGATATAATAATATAGTGTTTAGGAAGGATAGAGTTAAAGTAGTTTTTTTTAACTAATAACAAAAAATCTATTCTTAAGAATGTTAGTAATGTAACACAAAAACTACTGAACCAATCTCGATCATTCTTTAACCCTTGAACCCTACAATTTTACGGTGACAAATATGTTATTACAGTAAACATTTTTTTTTTATTTTATTTACTTATTAGAATTAATAAAGATAGATCCATGAATGTTAGTAAATGACTTATAAATTAATGTTAGTGAATTAATTATTAATCGATGGGGATTTTCATGCGTAAATCTGTCGCTTCGAGTGGACAAGGCGAAGTGTCCAATGAACGACGAAATATGTACCTGTATTTAAACGTATCGTATATGGATATCAATACCTCAAGTTACCACAAGTCTAGAAATTAAAGACGTTTTAACGGATTTTAAACAGGATTTATTTATTATATTATTAACCCGACGTTTCGAACACTTTACAGTGAGCGTGGTCACGGGGAGACAGACACACACACAAACAAGTCACCAAACAGTTGGAAGGAATCCTCAAATAACTGAACCGAGTTATTACCATGGGACGAAGCTAATGTGTGCTGATTTGTCATGCAATTTTCCCTCTGTGTGTTGTTTAACGAAGAAAATATTTATATGTTGTAAGGTGTAAGAGTACAAATGAACAACTGCGTATTTGGTTTTTACTTACTTTAAATAAAGGATATACACCATTTGTATAATACATTAGCTGAGCCCGCGGTCCTAACCACCTCGTAAAATCAACAGAAAAGCAATTTTTCAATTCGACCCACTATTTTCCAATTCCACATTTACAAACGTAATATAATAATTTTTATTTTTTGTATATATGTATACAATAACTTAATTTGAAGATAGTGTAAAATAATCATAGTTTCGAAAAACAAATAACATGCTATAATGATAAAATCATCTAAATTGACTCGTTTGCTCAATGTATATGAATAGAAATTATTGAATCCGGTCGATCCTAATCACGATAATAAGATAAACTTATGACATTATTGTACCGTCAGCGATCCTTCATAGCGATTTACGCCGTCTGACTTTGTCTATTTATTTGAAAAACAAATGAGACAGCGGTTCTGAAGAGGGTTTTTAATAAACATTATATGAATGTCAAATTTATATCCGACCATAGGATTAATATATAAATTTTTACTAAGCCTAGTCAATGTTTCGAACACTAAGGAAGTTGTTGTGGAGCATACTTCGCCACGTTTTTGTTTTATTGTGGGAGTCGAGCATGCTTCGGCACGAATTGGGTCAGCTCGCACCGGGGAAGTACCATACCCCCACAGAAAACCGGCGTGAAATAATAGCTTGCTATTGTGTTTCGTACGGTGAGTGGGGGAACCGGAGGCCTATTTCCTTCTCCTCGCCCTGACTGGAAAGAAGGAATGGACCCAGTCATCAATCCTCTCCTTATCCCTTATCACTTAAAAGCGGACAGCGCAATCTCAGAGGCCTGAGCCTCTGCGAATGTTCATGGGCGGTGGTGCTCCTTTACCACCAGACGAACCACCAGCTCAGTTGCCCGCTATGACATAAAAAAAAACGTAGCCCGTGGGCCAGCTCTCACTGCAGAAGGAACCACACCTCCATAGAAGATCGGCGTGAAATAATAGCTTATAAATGCTACTGCGTTTTGTACAATGAGTGGGGGAGCCAAAGGGGGCAGTTTGTCCTCACCGATCCATTCTTTTATTCCCTAGATCCTCTCTCCATTCTTCCATTACAAGCGAGCCCTGTCTCTGCAAATGTCCATGAGCGATGGTGTTCGCTTACCATCAATCGAACCACCAGTTGGGTAGTCCATCACTATAATATTATAATTGTGAAAGCTCGTTTGTTTGGATGTTTGTCAGTTACGTTGAAACTTCTGAATGGATTTTGATGAAATTTGGTATATAGACAGGTTATGAGCTGACTTGGGTGATAGGCTAATTTTTGTCGCGATTAAATGCACCCTTGGAATAATACAAGTAACTTGATATCCGGGCGGAGCCGGGATGAGCGTCTAGTGATGGCATAAAAATCATATAAACATGAAAAGCGAAATGAGATGTCCTTTATTTTTTTTATTTTTTTTTGTCAATGTTGTGTTGTGACAGATAATGAATGAAATTGTAGCATATATGTTTTAGTTGTTTTTATCCCTACTAATCCCTACTAATATTATAAATGCGAAAGTAACTCTGTCTGTCTGTCTGTCTGTTACGCTTTCACGTCTAAACTACTGAACCGATTTTGATGAAATTTGGTATGATTGTAGAAATGAACTTGAGAAAGGACATAGGATACTTTTTATTGCGAAAAAAAGTGAAAAAGGGATTGAAATAGGGGATGAAAGTTTGTATGGAAGTTCCTTATTTTCAAACATAAAATCATGTAAGATTCTTTCACACCTAAACCACTTAACCAATTTTGACAAATAGCCCAGACCAGACTTTGGGAAAACCTATAGGCTACTCCTTACCATGTCGCGCTATATAACCAAATCCCACGCAGGCGAAGCCGCGGGTGGTAAGCTAGTTTTAAATATTTAAGATATCACTTAGAATCGTAACAGCTATGATTTACGCTTAGATTAATTTTGTGAATAAATAAACTTTACCTAACAAAAATTTATTCAGGCCGCCCTATTTGTTTATAACGATATTATGATACAAATTTATTATCTAGCATGTGGAGAGTTTTAAACGCGTTATCATTAGAGCCTTTTTCTATAATAACAAAGTCTACAATAACAAACAAACAAGTGGTTGTTTGTTCTTTATTAACATATTTAGCAAAAAACCGTGTACTTAAAAGCTGCTAATCTTTTTTTCATGTTATCGTCGGCAATGGAGCTGGTGGGTCGCCTGATGGTAATGCTACCACCGCCCATGAACATTTGGAGAGGCATAAGGTCGATTGCAGAGCTTACGCCTCTACAAATGGATTGCCGACTTCAAATTGGAAAGGGATTAAGAAAGGATTGTCGAGAGGAATAAAGGAACCTGGAAGGATAAGGAATACATGTGGGCCTTATCTAAACTATTTGCCGCTCAGTATTTAATAATAAAAGCAAAAATCTTTACTGTAGAACTGATTTTCGGTACGTAATCTATAAAACTATAAACTGAAAAAAATCCAATATGTATATCGTGCAAAATAATCCAGGGTTCATTGAATTGTTTTCCTCTTTCTGGATTACAGAGACCTTGTGGTCATATTCCGTTGTTTTCACATTGTCTACAAATGATTCAATTTATTTTCTCTGTCGGTTGTCGCTTTCTTTTACTTCCTTGTAATTCCAATTGTGTGCATAATGTAATGGAAATAAATGGCTCTGATGGTTTTTCTCACTTCCGTTAAATAAAATTTACCTGAAATGTCTTGTCATTCAAATGTAAGGTTCGGTTTGACAAAGCGGTTTGAACTGTCGCTTATTTAGTACTAGCTGCGCCCCGCGGTTTCATCGCGTGAGTCCGTATCCCGTAGGAATCGGCATAAAAAGTTAGCCTATATGTTATTACAGTTGTTCAGCTACCTACTTACCAAATTTCGTTGCAATCGATTCAGTAGTTTTTGCGTGAAAGAGCAACAAACACACACACATCCTTACAAACTTTCGCATTTATAATATTAGTAGGATTTTTCGTTATTTCATTGATTTAAAAATCAGATGTTGGAATGGAATCTATTTTATGGTGTGGAAAGCAAAATTACGGTTAAAGCTTTTTTGCATTAAGTTATTATAATCTCAGTATTTACTTGTGTTTAATTTTACTCTAGTACTATACATCTAGAAAAAGATTATTAACCCGACGTTTCGAACACTTTACAGCGAGCGTGGTCACGGGGTGACAGTCTCCTATATAATATAATGAATAAATAGCGTTTAAAATCCGTTAAAAAGTCTTTAATTTATAAATATTATATTCTTGATTTTTTTTCACAAATATCTATACTAACATTATAAAGCTGAAAGTTTGTTTTTTGTTTGGTGTGTTAGATAACCCATTTATTGAGGAAGGCTATATATGTACCATGGGCGAAGCCGGAGCGGTCCGCTAGTCAATAATAAATTGAAATAAACAATATGGATATAAAATTGAAAATACGGATAAAAATATATCATAGGACAAGAATAACTTACTGGCTTATAATGCGTATCATTTAATATGTGAACATATACCATGTAGGTATTATGTAATTCTTTTTTGATGTAGTATTTATGAATAGATCCAGCTTGGGGATGGCCTGAACAGCTCCAACGAGGGTCGCCGAAGGTCGCTGTCTCTAAACCGGGAACCAAAATGCAAATAATACAAATTTTTACTTCTAGAGAGAATTATTGGAAGAGGTTGAGAAGTTTGCGTTTCCGAGTTTATTTATTAGGTACTAGCTTTTGCCCGCGGCTTCGTACGCGCTAAATTTGGAGTAGTTTAATAGATGTTGTACAAAAAACCTTCCTCTTGAACCACTCTGTCCTTTAAATAAAAACCCCATCAAAATCCGTTGCGTACTTTGCAAGATTTAAGCACACACAGGGACATAGGGACAGCGAAAGCGACTTTGTTTTTTACTATGTGGTCATATAGTGATAGTGATAGTGATATGCAATCATTACCACCATCATCTTCATCAGCCCATATTTGATCAGCAATTTTATGGGGAGTGTTTTCAGAATAACGTATTGGGTCATGAACCCACAAGCAAGTAATACCTACATCTCACCTTTATGATATTAGTGTTCATAAATTTATAAGAATCGCCGTCCAAACAATGGATGAAAATCAGTTCTCGGAATCGACGTTCTGTTATTCCTTGTTGGTTGTTCTTTGCTGACCTAAGTATTTATTTTTATACATAAACCATTAGCGTAGCCTGTGGGTACGACAGATTATATAATAAAGGCTGACATCCATCAATGTCTAATTGTCTAATATTAGGTATTAATTGCTTTTTTTATGTCACAACGGGCAGCTGAGCTAGTGGTTCGCCTGATGGTAAGCGATCACCACCGCCCATGAACATACGCAGAGTTAATGCCTCTGCGGATGCATTATCCGCTTCTAAGAGGAAAGGATGGACGACTGGAAAGAAATGAACTGGAAAGGTTGAGGAAAGGAGAATTCTCCGGTCCATATTATTAAAAATGTCGTTATAGTGAGATATCATAATCATCATCATCAGCCCATATATGTTCCCACTTCTTGGACACAGGCCTCCTATCAGGCCATAATCCTCCACGCTGGCCAAGTGCGGGTTGGCGGATGTCACATGTCGTCGAACTTTTGATTCTCGGACATGCCGGTTTCTTCAGGATGTTTTCCTTCACCGTGAGCAGTGGTGATGTTGTCCACATGTGCAGATAAATTGAAAAATCAATTTATTTCCTGCACGCTCGCCCGCTCTCGAACCCCTGACTTATCGATTTTGAAGTCCGATGTTCTCACCACTGAGCCACCACTGCTTGATACATGCATGATAGTGAGATCTACTATATCTAGATATAGTAGCTTTTTAAACATAACCAGCGCGAGCCGCTTTCCAGTTCCATAATACATACATTCAAGTATCAATGGTAAACTCAACATTCCTTTTTGCAAGGGTTCAAAGACCAACACTGGCGTGTGATTGTATGCTAAACTATCTCGAATCGTTTACAGTCGACCCTTTTCAATCCGTCCGATTATTCAGACAACATAGGGTTATTTACAGCATACAGATCTCAGGTGCGAGCACATAGTGAACCATTCCGAATAAATTACGTTAGTTTTCGGAAGCTTTGATAAATCCCTTGTGATCCTAATGTAATTTGTTGGGATGTATCGTATTAGGATTCAAATGTGTGACTTTCTTTTTTCAAATGGACTAGCCATTAAAAAATTTATAAAAATGGCGGTAGTGAATGAAATGGTTTCTTTAACACGCGAATTAGCTTCACCCATAATGTTTCTATGTTTATTCGTAACCGATTCCCTTAGACTGGATTTGAACCCACTTTATACGGATAAATTTAATATAAACTTTGTACACTTATCAAGGATCGGCGACAATACAATAATTTCATGAGATTACCTCATTATCCTGAATAGGGTTGCCAGGATTAAATAATTTTCTTTCGTCTACACTGTATGTAATACTAGCAAGTGAGACAGACAATTTAATTGATTCTATCATTAAAGTTTTTTTACAATAATATTGATTATTACAGTACTATCTGCGTCCCGCGGTTTCACCCGCGTAAGGATAAAGAGTTGCCTATATGTTATTCCAGTTGTCCAGCTATATACTATATTATATAACACGGACGAAGCCGGGACGAACATTCATCAAGTATGTTTCAAATATATAGTTTTGTTTATATATAAAGCATTTATCGCTAATCATGTCAAAATACCCGTTTCGGAGGAATCTAATCCCAAGAAAAGCATTCACCCTTAACCTAGTTATGGATTTTCGATAATGGACCTTAACCTGACATGATATAATAGAATTTCGCTTACTACATTTGTTTTACAAGCATATTTAGGAATCAATCAATAAATGATGGATGACTATGGTCTTCGATCAATATAATAAGGTTATAGTGATATTGACAACCCCTTATTCTTGAAGTCGGTCAAATGTGGTATCTTTTATGCAAACAGCATCGTGTAAATAAATCACAATCCTACTTATATTCTAAATGTTTATTTTCTGATGGATGTATGTGTATGTTTGTTACACTTTCACGAAAAACTACTGAACCGATTGCAATGAATTTTGGTACGTAGATAGTTGGACAACTGGAATAACACATAGGCTTTTTATCACGATATTCCTACGGGATACGGACTTACGCGCGCTAGTATCTAGTATCTAACAAAATAAATCCTAAATTTATAAGACCTCTTAGAAGCTTTTTATGTCAAATACATTTTCCGAAACAAACTCTACTCAGAACACCCCTTAGGCGGTGTAATTGCTTTCAATTTTCAGAATATATTAAATTTTAAAACATTATAGAAAATAATGAAATCATTAATAACCTTTTGTTCTGAAAACAATTTTTTCAACACAATTAACACAATTCTGTAGAGGGCTGAGTTGTCCAGGTGTCACGCAAAAACTGCTGGACGGATTTTGACTAATTTTTACTGGACCTTGGCAATATGTAGGTTATAATCTATTTAATTTGAATTTAATTTACGCACGCGCAAGTGTAGGTGCTATCTCCCTTCTTTCTTCTCTTTTTCAAAATAACATTGGTACGTTGGTTAAGAACCACATGATTGATCTTAGGTATCATTATTATAAACATAATGCAAAATTAAATGATTTTAAAAGAGCAACAACAGAATTTCTTTCCTTCTTCCGGGTCTTCCCATTAGAAATTGCTTTCTGAACCGATTGTAAATGGTAAAACTATCCCATAGTGCTTCTAGAGGAAGTCCAATTCAAACTCAAACTCAAACATTTATTCATTCAACTAGACTTCATTGAGAGTCACAGTTGAATCGTCATAATACGCAATGATTGATTTACCACCGCTTCATAAAGCAGGTTCCTACAGAGAAGAATCGACAAGATTATGTATAAATATAAATTATTGAATTGAATAAATAAATGTTTCACTTTGAGTTCCCACCAAAACGTTTGATTTAGCTGTTCAAAATAAAAAAAAGAAAAAACGAAAAGAGTAAAAGCACCCGAATGATATTTAAAACCGATGTTTGCTCTCTGAGGGCAATTTTTTCGATAATTTCACATGAGTCAAGTAGCAAGGCCAGCCACTGTTTACGCTGTAATGTTTACGCTTCACCCGCGTTAATAGATGCGAGACAAACTGTTTGTAAAAATGTAAATAAGCGGTTTGATTTATAAATATGTGTTTATCAATGTTCCCTTTTAATTCACCAGTGATTTGTTTATGAAAGCACGGGATTAACCTGAGCTCGTTAGGTTATTATTGGGGCAGTGTTTACGACGCGTTGCGCGTATGTTTGGGCGATTTTTGCGGGCGGTACAATGTACCTTTGGTGTCTTAATAGTTTTTTTGAATGGGCTTCTCAAAAATGAGGGAGATTGGTTCTCAATTAGATTGATACTTTTTTGGTTTTTTTTTTGGTAACTCTCGGATTTGCAGCCGTGTGGCGTGATTTTTTTTGTGGTTTAGAATATTGTTGTTATTTGGCGCCATTATATCGATTTGATCAAATTTTAGTAATTGGATTCGATAGCGGTCCCCCATGTCTAAGAAGGAGGGTATAAACTACGTGAAGAGTTTGTTCGTTTGACACGCTAATCTCAAGAACTACTGGATGATTTCAAAAATTGCACAATTGAATATTTATGTCATGTAAGTGCAAAGGGCAATTATCTACATGTACCATGAGCGAAGCTGGGGCGGACAGCTAGTTATAAAAGATAGAAGCTCTTAGTGACATTAAATAAACAAAATGATTGACTCAATCATATGATAGTGTTGTAAACCTTGTAGTCAAAACAAATTGTTTACTTTCGTTCCTTTTAACTAAAATCATAATATATACAAAGGCAAATAAAACATTACGATATTGCAAATTGCTTTAGATCTTATATATTACTAGCTGCGCCCCGCGGTTTCACCCGCGTAAGTCCGTATCCCGTAGAAATATCGGGATAAAAAGTTGCCTATATGTTATTCCAGTTGTCCAGCTGTCTACGTACCAAATTTAATTGCAATCGGTTCCGAAGTTTTCCTTACAAACTTTCTCATTTATGATATTAGTAGTTCAAAAATAAATTAATGAATAAGGGTTTAGTCTTCATTTTCAATGATCATTCATTGAAATTCATTTTCTATTTCTATTATTATCAAAAAACGAAACAAAGAAAAAAAAATACCTATAGTTGAAGTCAAGTTGAATTATTTGTAGGGGAACGAAGGTGGAAAGCCTCCATCGAAAACTGGAGGATCTTCGACCAGGCTACTCGACTGATCGGCCTGTAAGACCCTGTAGCAAGAACAAATAAGTCTCTGTAGTGAGAACATTTCGCTAGCGCGATTCAGAAATGTATCGCTACATGTTATGTTATTGAGATAATCCAGCGGAACCAAGGGGTAGATAGATAGATAGATAACACTTTATTGCACACAAGAATTCACAGGAAAACATAGATAAACACAAACAAAAGAGAGAATATATAAAAATGGCGGTCTTATCGCTAGGTGGCGATCTCTTCCAGACTACCATATAAATAATAAGATAAACAATTTAGAAGAGAAGGGTGAGCAAAAATTAAGGTTTTAGAAAAAAAAATAGTGATTTCTGTTATATATACATATAGACTGACGCAAAATAAAAAAAAAATATTATGAAGTCATATCTTATACCTTTAAACGAGCAATTCTTGT
>NC_052127.1:1245382-1273882 GCF_012273895.1 Zerene cesonia
TATACATATATACAAATAATGATTATCAAATATATAACAATATATACAAGTTAGAAGAGAACAAAGTAAAGGAAAAAGGACAATAGAAATAAAAAGAGGAAGAAACTAAGGGTACTGTATTATGACCCTTACTCTTTGACCTTTTCCTGCCTATTTTCCTCTCAATGACCAACGACAATTCACTGAATCTTTTAAGAAAGAAAGAATAGCAATTACTAAACCATCGGTCCTTTTTCATTAATTCAGTTAATTATGAGATTCGATTCTCTTGGCTTTCTAAAAAGTTTTTATTTAATGCATGATTGGTTAATCACACTAATATTATAAATGTGAAAGTTCGTTTGTTTGGATGTTTGTCCGTCAGTGACGCTGAAACTACTGAACCGATTTTGATGAAATTTCGTACACATACAGGGTATGAGCTGACTTTGGGTGATAGGATACTTTTTAAGCCGATTAAAAGCTCCCTTGATTACCACATTACCACCTGTAATCTTTTCCAGTCACTGCGACATGTTCAAAAAATGTCATCACATGACATGATTACCACATCTTTCTTCCATTTCAGGAGGCTAATCTTACATGATATTAATCTAGAACTTTCATCAAGATGTATTTCAAAATACTTTCCATTAAGTTAATATTTACAGCGTACGAGCGCAAAGCGTTTTTTAACACGCGTTTTCGCGGAATTATATATATTCCACCTTGAAATAGAGTATTGACGCCCCCAGCCCAGCTTTGCCTGGAAAAGCCTGGCACACAAGCTGTTAATGGAAATAAGGATTCATTGTACAAACCTTGAGATAGTTACAGGTCTATCAATACCATATCTTTATTGATAGACCTGTGTGTGATCGAAAACCGATCATCATTAACGACCCTCATCATCAGAAAACAGACATCTCTACATTGTTATAGGAAAACTAGGAAAAATACTCATTTTAGCCCCTGGTGCACTAAATTGGTGATATAAGTGTAATACTTGTGATTCTTATCTATCTTAAAGTAATAGAGATTTTCAAGTTAAATAAAAAAATCAAGTCCTTGTGTGGCATCGTAGCTTCTGAACGGATGTATCTATTTTGATGCTTTTTATTTGAAAAGCGAATTAGTCGCAAGTCTTACATACGACAAAATACTAGATTCAATGTTTCATAACTCCCTGAAAAGGCTGGACTAATAAACTATGACCAAATTTCCTTATCCTCACCCGTCCCAGTCCATTCCTTCTTTCCAGTCGTTAATCCATTCCTTTTCCCTTATCCCAAAAAAGCGGGCAGCGCATTCGCAGAGGCCCAACCTTTGCGAATGTTCATGGGCGGTGGTGATCGCTTACCATCAGGCGAACCACCAGCTCAGTTGCCCGCTATGACATAAAAAAAAAAAAAAAAAAAAAAAAAAAAAAAAAAAAAAAAAAAAAAAAAAAAAAAAAATTAAATTCCAAGATGGCCGCTAACAGCTTTAGCATTACGTCACCGCATTATTTGAGAACTCTCTGAAATACCTAAAAAACGACCCGATGTGTTTCGTTATTTACTTTACC
Organism: Zerene cesonia; assembly: GCF_012273895.1. NCBI lineage: Eukaryota > Metazoa > Arthropoda > Insecta > Lepidoptera > Pieridae > Zerene > Zerene cesonia. Next base: position 1,246,929 of record NC_052127.1, read on the forward strand.
TTAAATTTCAATTTCAGAGACAAAACTTTATTATACCAAAATAAGAAAAAGCTGCTTCAAAATTCAAATTGCCTTCCGTCTTTTAAGTAACATGGGTTTTATTAAACAGCTGCTTATTTCTGTAAGGGAAGTGAGGCAATGGTTTAAGATATTAGAGCGTCTGTGAAACTTGATATACTCCTTTATCGTAGTGAAGCGATGATGAAGTGTTTATTTAGGAGATGTTTCTGGAAAGAGATTTAAGAAATATTTAGAAATTTATATTTTTAAGGCATTTTATTAGCTTCACCTGTATGTGTGTTGTAAGCGACATATTGAGACTCGATTTTGACTCACTTTAAACGGATAAAGTTGATTCAAACTTTGTATACTTATTGAAGATCAGCGACGATACAATAATTTAATGAGTTTATTTTAATACTAGCAGCGACCCGCCGTTTCACCCGCGAAAGTCCGTATCCCGTAGAAATATCGGGATAAAAAGTTGCCTATATGTTATTCTAGTTGTCCAGCTTTCTACGTACCAATTTTAATTGCAATCGGTTCAGTAATTTTTGCGTGAAAGAGCTACATACGCACACACATCCTTACAAACTTTCGCATTTATAATATTAGTAGGATCCTGATTAGGATAGTCGGGATTAAATTAATTTTCTTACGTATACTTTTCATAATTACAAGTGAGACAATTTAATTGATTCTATCATTAACGGGTGTTTGTTTAGTTTTTTTGAATAGGTATTTCTGTATAAATTCTTGGATATTACGTTTTATAAGATATTTTTATCTTGTACTACAATTATATATGTATTTTTTATTAGTATTCCGAAATCTTCCAAATTCCAAATCCTACCAAAACTGTTCTGTTCGTCATTAAAATTAATTAATTCATTCATATTTATTATATTTAAACAATCAGATGCGTTTACAGTGACGTCTTAAAGCAGTAGTTATTCCAGTGTGGGAAAAAAAAGCTATATGTCTATCGCCATCTTTCAGCTATCCCATACTGCAATTAGATTGCATTTAGACGGCATTATAACTTCCCTGGTGTGTAAAGGAGAAAATTTAGAATTGGTAGAAAATTTTCTGAATATATTTAAGAATTAAATTTTGAGGCTCGCTATTTCGTCACAGTCCCAGCTATAAAGAGAAACATTTTTTGTCATAATCGCAAGTTTTTTTTATTAATGCTCTGCAATTTTAAATCGTAGCGTGTTATCGTAAAGTCTAATTTCCAATACAAAAATGCTTTAATATTCCCACCAATAATTTCTGGGATTGTGCGTTCAACCGAATGCATTATAAGTTGAGTTTATATTACACTTATATTGAAAACTAGCGGTCCGCCCCAGCTTTGCCCGTGGTAAATACATAGTATTCCTCAATAAATGGGCTATCAAACACTGAAAAATTTTTTCTAATCGGACCAGTAGTTCCTGAGATTAGTGAGTTCAAACAAACCAATAAACAAACTCTTCCGCTTTATAATATTAGTATTAGTATCCTATCCTATCCTATTAATATTATAAATGCGAAAGTTTGTAAAGATGTGTGTGTATGTGTCTGTTACTGTTTACACGCAAAAACTACTTTACGGATTGTAATGAAATTTGGCACGTAGACAGCTGGACAACTGGAATAACATATAGGCAACTTTTTATCCCGATATTCTTACGTGATACGTACTCACGCGGGTGAAATCGCGGGGCGCAGCTACTAGATAATAATATGTTAAAATAGCCTTATAATATGGCTGATAAAATTAAATAATTTTATATGTTCACTTAAATGGAAATAATTTCTTAATCTCTTAAACTAGCAATATTAAAATATTTTATATCCATTTTCCATCGAAACGAGCGTCCCAAATTTCGAAAGCTTTTAAGATTAGGCATCTTTCTCATATCGTAACCAATTTATTAGGTTTTCTTTCAATTATCCGCAAAATGTTTTAATGAAATAGATTTTACACCTACCTAGTTACGTACCATCCTCAAAGGGTAAATCGTGATCGCCTATTACTATGACTTCGCTGTCGATCTCTCTATTTGTTTGTTTGTTTGTCCGTCTGTCCGTCTGTCACCAAAGCGTGATAGTTAGACAGTTTTAATTTTTTAAGAGATGTTGCTATTCTGTTAAGCAACGGTTGGCACGGCCATAAATTGGATGGGAGGCCAATTGTTTTCCGATGCTCTCTAGCTTAGAAATGAAACTTTACTGTCGCTAGTCCGACTCGCACTTGACCGATTTTTTTGTATCCAACGTACCTACTTACTAATTACATAAATAAACGCGCCTAGTTGCTTGTTTGAAATAGGCGTGTTTATATGCATAATCATTACATTAAACAAATTTTTTTAATGTCACGGTCGGGGCAATCAATTATTTGAATTTCTGATGTTAATATTTCCATACGATCTCGCATACTTGTTGCGTATAGTGAACGGATCAGTCGATTGCTCCGAGTTGCGGGATGACATCGGTCTCCGGCATCCCAGCCCCGTGCGATACCTAAAGTTACTTTTCTTCCCCTCCAGTCATTCTAAATACCGTCAAAGCTCCTGTCTGACCCGATCATGTAGAAATTTCAACCTATTAATAAAAGAGATGATTTTAGATCTCTTCTAAACCACATAACCTCAATTAAAAATGCCTTTTTTAAACATTAAACCCAAAATTATACTACGAATGACGTTTGTAATTACGTTATAATTGTATATACATATGAAAACTTGTAATTGGCCTTCTTCTCTTTTTTGCTTATGCTATGATTGTATTTATCGCTTGAAGTTTTCTTTTAAATAAATAAATAGATAAATTCCGTATCCATGAAGTTTCTCTCTCTTGATAAGTGATAGTCAATGTCTTTTCTTAAGGTCTAATTATGTGAATAACATACAAACAAGTTGGTATTCGTAATAATAATATGATATCTTAAATGAAGTGATGTTTTGTAGGAAGTATGTAAAATAATCGATGATATCATTGAATAAAAAGAATCGTTTTACAGGATCGTTTATACCAAAAACAAAATAATTTATTTTTCTTTATTCCTTTGGACAGTTGTCAAGAGAGTAATAAGGACGCCTTTTGTACTATGTTTTCTCTCTTTTGTAGACTAGTAATTATATTTTGAATCAATGTGGCATAATTAACGATTAAATATATAAATGATACGTTATTTCTGAAGTTTAATAGATCAGCATGATTTGGAACAGTTCTCATAATACAGCTACATTTTCCTAGAAATAATGCTTATAAAATTGAAGTCCCACGCATTCGTAGAGACAACTCACAAATTAGATTTAAGTCAGGCAGAACTTTCAATGAATGGGAGCGAAATATCAACTCATCAGCAGTTCATTGCTAAGCAAACAGAGAATACTGTCCCTATTCATTCATAGTCTCAGTTTATAAGAAAATATTCAGTTGGGTTTTACGAAATGAGATATCTCAACCGTTAAACCAGTTCTCAGTAATCCCTGAGACAAAGTTAATACCCTACTATTAATGAACTAGATTTCTATTTGTCTTTCTTTTCGTGGCATCAGAGAGATTTTGTGATAAAAATTTTGTTTCCAGAGACCGAATAACTCAACCGCCTATACCTCACTATAAATGAACAAATTTTTTGGTTTTCTTTCTTTCATGTCGTATAAGAGAGATTAAATTATATAATTTTTGTACCCAGATATAGGTGACAAAGTTTTTATGAATAAGGTTTTCTATGGGATTAACCCATGGCTACACGAACGTAGCCACGGAAAAATAGCTAGCATTCTAGAAGTTATATTCTTTATTATACTACATCTTATATTAGCTCTAACTTGAGTAAATTAACAGAGTTTTTTGTAAGGGTTTTTTGATACTTAAGACTTTTAAAACTTTTAAGATGTATCAAAGAGGCCGTTATAAATAAGTTTAAAGTATTAATTTGTTTATTTTTATTGTTTCAGGCCTTAAATGCAGTGCATGAAGATCTAGATAGGATATTGGATTCATTAGAACAAGGAAAATGAATACAATTCTTGTCATTGTTGTACTTACTTTAGCAAATAGTTACACATATGAAGCATATGAACAATTAGAAGCATACGATATTGAAACGACAACATATTTAAATAAGAGAAATACAAAAGATGAAATACAATCAAATAAAGCTTCAGATACAAGCAATCAAGATGAAGATGACCCTTCATCATATTATAGTGATTTCCAAGATACATTCGTTTTTGATAGATTTAAAAGAGCTATTAAAGAAGATAAGAAAGAAACAATCGTTGAGTCAAAAGATGATACTGAAGAACAAAACAGTACAGAAGTATGCGTTGGTGCCGTTGAATATTGCAACTTATCGAGAGCAGAATACATTTCAATGTTGAATGACTACATATATCCTCGAACATACGAATGGTTGTTGATAGCAACGCACACAGCTGTATTCATCATTGGATTGGTTGGAAATTCGTTAGTGTGTGTGGCCGTGTATAGAAATCATTCGATGAGGACGGTGACTAATTATTTCCTTGTGAATTTGGCTGTAGCCGATTTCATGGTGATTCTATTTTGTTTGCCAGCTACGGTTTTGTGGGATGTGACCGAGACGTGGTTCTTGGGAGATGCACTGTGCAAAATACTGCTTTATTTTCAGGTACGTATTGTTTTAAATTGCATGTTAATATCGGGGCTGTTATGAAATATTTTTTAAGAGAGAGCCGGCAACGACAGACTGACGCGTCACCCGATAGTAAGTGACCAGCGTCGCCCATATGCATCTACAATGCCAAGGATATCGCGAGTGTGTTGCCGGCCTTATAGGATCGTTCTCATCTTAAAGGTCCCTAGATCTTAAGCATTTAGAAATACTATACGAAGAAATTGATTCCATATGTCCGTTGTGCGCTGAAAGAATCATCTTTTAAAATGCGCAGTTGTCGTCCGCCAACTATCAATGATATTTCAATTATGCAGGCCACCAACCACCACCACCAACCTTATATCTAAAACCTCACCTGTCCAAATATGCTACTAATATTATAAGTGCGAAAGTTTGTAGAGATGTGTGTGTGTTTGTTGCTCTCTCACGCAAAAACTGCTGAACCGACTGCAATAAAATTTGGTACGTAGACAGCTGGACCACTGAAATAAAATATAGGCATCTTTTTATCCCGATATTCTTAGAAGATACGGACTTACGCGGGTGAAACAGCGGGGCGCAGCTAGTAAATCATAATATTCAAACTAAAAAAATAACTGTTATATTGTTTAATCACATTTATAAGACTTATTAATCGTGAAGGTATTTCGAGATATGATACAAGAAATACGCGCACCAAAACAAATGGTTTCTTACAAAATCATACGTCATTTGTTAAACTTTTCCGCCCAGAAAGTCGTTTGTGAATACGTACACTTGTCTCCAACAACAAAAGATACAATTTGTCGGGTCAGGGAGCGATCTTTTATTTGTAAAGGAAACATCCATAGGGGCGACGCTATTTCAGTATAATGTTATACTATTATAATCCCATTATGTAAGACAAAATTCGTATTCTGCAACTAAATCAATTACGAATTGAATTGTGTTTGCTTCGATCGAACAGCTATCAGTGTTGTTCAAAACATCCTATTAATTAGTTTTATTTATTACTAACTACACCTACGTTAATCGCAGTGTTGCAATGGAGTAGTAGCCTATGTGCTAATCCAGACTATAATCAATCTCTGAACCAAATTTCATATTAACACAATAAGCTGTTTTCGCGAGAAAGAGCCTACCGAACCTATCGCGTTCATAATATTAGTATGATTAATTGCAATAATCTTTTTTTAATGTCCCGAAACTAACCGTTAAAGCATACTTATGTTAAGTAAAAATTCACATTAAAAAAAAAACGGTGTGTGTGCGATTCACACATGATAGAAGTGAAACTTCAGTAAATCGACAAAAGAATGAATAAAATAGTATTTTATTTCTGTCTCATTCTTTGCCGGCTTCATTCTACACATTTTTGTATTTGTGTCTCTTACCTGTCGTTTTTCCGTTGCATCAGGTTTGAAATCACAACGATTCTAAAGAAGTTTCACTTCAATATACACTTGCAAAATTTTTAATTTTATATTGGCCTCGGCGATAGTAGATAGTTTTTAGGTTAGGTTTGGTTTTATTTTATCACTTGAACTTGAACTTCGATATTTTTATTTCACTACTCGCTTCCTCATTCGGTTTTTGTGAAAACTCGACTGTTTCACGGAGGGTAGGAACGAACGGAAGGAAACGGGGGCGCTATGGCGACGGGTATTGAATAATTTTGTTGTTTAAACTAACTTTAGTCCGCGGCTTTGTACGCGTTAAAACCTCTTTCCCTATACCGTGAACATTTTCTATATTTGAAATATCTCAATTCCTATACTATTTAACGCATATTATTATACATATAAACCTTTCTCTTGAATCACTCTATCTATTAAAAGCCCCATCAAACTCTGTTGCGTAATTAAAGAACTGAGCATACAGACGCAAAGACGGCGCAAAGCGACGTTGTTTTATATTATACAATGAAACATATTTTTTTTAGTTTTCCAAAGAGACATGCACAAAAAAAGACAAACGCATGTTTTAAGATAACCCATAGGTAGCAGAAGAACTTGTCAACAGGCTGTTTCATATTCGTTTTACCCCGGGCACATACACATAAAACTATACCTTCTCCCGGGTTAATACGGAAGCCGAGACGAGCAGCGAATATGGTCTAAAATTCACACACACAGTCGCTACATCAGCTGAAAGTAATACGCCTCAAAAACAACCGATTATATTACTAAAAGGTTGCTTCGCGTATTTACAAACCGTTAATGGACACTGTATTAGCGTTCACAGTGAAAAATAAATCCTCTCCAGTCCAATTAATGTCTGCAGTTATTTAGATAAGCCTTCAAAATGGTTTTCGGCGTCCTTTAAATTTCAATTCATTGGTAAATGGAAATATAAGTCGGGATCAGGAACATATTTACTTTAAATCAAAAGGGATTTTAATTGAATACAATTTAAAATCAATGCTAAAAAATTGCGTGGTTCTTAGAGCCAGTCTGTTTATTGAAGGAACATTTTTTTTTAATACTGGCCGTCCGACCCGGCTTCGCTCGTGGTATAGCTCGCATATATAGCCTTTATCTTACACGGAAATAATTTTTGAAACCGGAGCAGTAGTTCCTGTGATTAGTGCGTTCTAACAAACTAACAAACTCTTCAGCTTTATAATATTACTAGCTGCGCCCCGCGGTTTCAACGGCGTAACTCCGTATCCCGTAGGGATATCGGGATGAGATGTTCCCTTTATGTTATTCCAGTTGTCCAGCTATCTACGTACCAAATTTCATTGCAATCGGTTCAATAGTTTTTGCGTGAAAGACCAACAACACACACACATCCTTACAAACTTTCGCATTTATAATATTAGTAGGACAGGATTGTATGAATCCATAACAATGGACAGGTTAAATGATTAGTTGACAGGTTGACGGATATCGGAACTCTTTTGTGACCTTTCATTTGATGTTAACGGCGGGGTTGTGAGATCGACCTATTTGTGATATAACGTTGGTAAATAATGTTTAAAAATCTATGGTGGAGCGTGGGTGGAGCCTGAATATAACACTAATTACTAGTTTAGAAATTAAAATCTTTTTAACGGATTTTAAACGCGATTTATTCATTATATTATTAACCCGACGTTTCGAACACTTTACAGCGAGCGTGGTCACGGGGAGACTGAGATGTTATGAGGGTTAATAAAATAATGAATAAATCGCGTTTAAAATCCGTTAAAAAGTTTTTAAGTTCTAAATGTATAATACTCGCGTAAAATTAAACACAAGAAAATACTAACACTAATTGTAATATAATGTAGGGAAAACAGTTTCTATTTTTAAACAAGTTGTTTTGTGGTATAATTTTACATATGTTAGGTTGTTATCCCGATATTCCTAGGGGATACGGACTAATGTGAGTGAAAACGCGGGGCGCAGCTAGTTTCTTAGTATAAATAATTGATAATATAGAGAAATAGGCTTTATGGCCATACGCCATGCATCGCCGCTTCTAGATCGTTCAATTATTTTTATTTCGCTGACGTTTGAGCGGATCGTTTATGGAAAAATCTGTCATGGAGCAATGAACTGTCGACACAGTAATGGAGTTTTTGACATTGGATTTCAGTCGGTTTTCTAGCGGCAATGTGACTTTATGAAGCGGTTTATGGGTAGTATTTCAAACGAATAGCTGTGGAATTGTCATCTGTAGGATTTATGAATCTTGTGAACCTGTCATAGTACTATTAAACGCCGAAAACTAATGTTAAATACTATCCTACATCCTGCTTATCCTATCTTATTTATATTATAGATGCGAAAGTTTGTAAGGATGTGTGTGTGTTTGATGCTCTTTCAAGCAAAAACTACTAAACCGATTACAATGAAATTTGGTATGTAGACAGCTGGACAACTGGAATAACACATAGGCAACTTTTTATCCAGATATTCCTACGGAATACAGAGTTACACGGCTGAAACCGCGGAGCGCAGCTAGTTTAAATCAGAGAGATTATTCCACTCTAATGAGTCGTTACTTACTCCATCTTCCATGGAAAATTGTTATAAGCTAGTTTTTTGTTGTAGCGTTATTATATTTGAATACACAATTTTTTTCTTGTATTTTGCTTTAATAAACAAGTTGCAGCTCTTGTATTTTATTGTATCATATACTATAATAATTTCCATCCGATCGAGTTTCAAGATGACTTCCAAATATTCGTGAAAGCAAATAAATATCGAAGTAGGCCCGTTTCCTTTTCCTCACCCGTCCCAGTTCATTCCTTCTTTCCAGTCGTTAATCCTTTCCTTTTCCCTTACCCCAAAAGCGGGCAGCGCATTCGCAGAGGCACTTTTTTTGCGAATGTTCATGGGCGGTGGTGATCGCTTACCATCAGGCGAACCACCAGCTCAGTTGCCCGATGTAACATAAAAATGTAACATAAAAACATAAAAATGACATAAAAAAAATTGTAATCGGTTTTACCTAAAACCAGACAAACATACATACATATAATGTATACAAAGCGCCAAATACCAAAATAGCCGAATAATCAATTTTAGATTTTTCTAGAACACATTCGCATCTCTAAGATCAGTGACTGAAATGTTTACGATCGATAGATTTTAGCGCTGTCTATTTGTATTCCATATTGATTGAAATACTAAGATAGCGTCTTGTAAGCTAATTTGATTCCAGTTGTAGTGCGAACACACATACAATACACGTGTGAACACACATACAATAAACACAACGACGTGAATTAGTAAAGGAGAAACGACAGTACCAATAAGTAAAATCTGTTTGTTATATGTAAATAAGCACTTGAATCAAATAAATAAATAATAAACAAATATATAAATAAATAGTTTATTGTACTCACACATATAGAGAAGCGGACGTACACAAACAAATACGTATACTGCAATACATATGTATACAAGGAAAGAATCTCTGGAACGGCTGAAACGATTTTGACGGAACTTTCACTAGCAGATATCCTATATAATAAGGAATAACTTAGGCTATTCCAATATTGAAAGGGATATATTGTGATATAAAAAAAACACATTCAAGTGCTTTAAACCGCGAGTCGCAGCTACTTCATTATAAATCTCGTCAGTGCTGGGACATGGGCCTTGGGGAGCAAAAGGGTTTAAGGACAAAGCCCCGTGGTGGAACAGGACCTATGTCATATAAGTTATGATTTAATATTCTGATTGATGATTAATTGTCATTTGAGATATACGTGACAGTCGTAACTTGTGACTACTAAAAATATTTATTACTTACGTTCCACCCCGGCTTCGCCCGTGATACATATATAGTCTAAAGCCTTCCTCAATAAATGGGCTATCTAACACTAAAATAATTTTTCAAATCGGACCAAGTAGTTCCTGAGATTAACAAGTTGCGTTTGCGTTCAAACAAACAAACAAAGTCTTCAGCTTTATAATATTAGTATAGATTAAACCAATGTTGCATGTACGAAATGTTAATACATAAATAAATAAATAAATAAATAAACAAATAAATAAATAAATAAATAAATAAAAATCCGTTGGATTGGAGCCGCGGTGAGAGGCTATTTGGTTTAGTTATTTCCCGTCATTTTTTTTTCATATTTTTTTTTGTTTCAGTCAGTATCAGTGACAGTGTCAGTGCTGACACTGACGTTCATCTCAGTGGACCGCTGGTACGCCATCTGCTTCCCGCTCAAATTCAAATCCACCATCAATCGGGCGAAGACTGCAATTCTTGTAATATGGACTCTATCATTACTATTCAGTGAGTTTAAAATAAATTGTTTTTTGTGTATATGTTTTTAAGATTAATGTAAGATGATTTGACGTTATTGCGTGTAAAATTCACCATCAAACGGGCGAAAGTTGCAATTCCTCAAATATAGACTCTATCATCTGTTCAGTAAGCTCAAAATCGCTATTGCATCTACTCATAAAATCCATCATCAATAGGTTGAATATAGTACTTGTAATATGGACTCGAACTACTATTCAGTGAGTTTAATATCGTGCTTGATATTGCTACATGTTTTCATGATAAATGTTTTGTACTTAGGAAAATTTGAAGCTCTCATATCCCTTTGAAGTACTAACAAATTCTCTAGACTTAAAATTAATTGTCCATACTTACAGTTCAGTTAATTGTTGTGTTATAGTATTGTCTTCTTCTCTTCTCTTCTATCTCTTAATATTATCTTCTTGTGTCTGTTCTGGAATAGAACACATTTTTCCTGAGTTTGTTTAATTTTTTTTTGATAATGATACTTTTGGTCGAATCGTGATGTGATGTCTGGTTACGTGCGTTTGTACATACATTCAAAAAAACTAATCCATCCATTGTATAATATTAATAATAAATAATGAGTGATTAGATAGTGATGAAATAACGTATAAAAAAGTTAACCATAAATACTCTGAAGTAGAAATCATAATAACACCAGCCTAAATTCGACAAAGGTAGGTGTCCCTGGTGTACTAATTCAAATAACTTATTTGACGTTTGAAATTATGACTTATTCAAGATGAGTTAACTTCAGTTAAGGCTGAGGCCTTAGGGTTGCGACATGCGACAGCCGCATGCCGCTACGAGAAGCGATTTTTCAGCAATGATTGTGGCGTGTGGCGGCCACCGGCTTCAATGTATGAGGAAGTTGAGTACGTTTCGGCATGAAATGGGCCAGCTCGCACCAGGGAAGGTAACACGCCACCACAGGAGACCCGCGTGAAATGGTAGCTTGCTACTGTGTTTCGTTAGGTGGCTGTTAGAGCTGGTGGCCTGTATCTTTTGAAGTGAAACTTCTTTAGAATCGTTGTGATTTCAAACCTGATGCAACGGATAAAATGACAGGTAAGAGACACAAATACAAAAATGTGTAGAATGAAGCCGGTAAAGAATGAGACAGAAATATACATACTATTTTATATTTTATATATATTCATCTCATTCTTTTGTCGATTTACTGAAGTTTCACTTCTATCGTGTGTGAATCGCACACACAGATTTTTTTTAAATTGTAGTTAGCAATTGTTTATAATATCTAAGACAAATTTTCAAATTGTTTTGAGGAAGAAATGTAGAAATTACAAATAAGATTTTTTTCATCACCTTCTCAGTCCATTCCTGTATCCATCGTCGATCCTGTTCCATTCCTTTAAACACTTAAAAGCAAAGCATTTTCAGCGGTCCCAATTCTACAAATGGTGATGACTTACCATCAGCCGAACTACCAGCTCAACTCCCTGCATTTACATAAACCGTGTACGGCGAGTCCATATAAATGTATGCTAATTACAAAACATATGCCAGTCGCGGTGTTTTGTGTTTATAGCCTGTGGTCCGTGTAAAGAACCTTCCACTGAACTTAATCAAAACGATTGAAAATCGCTCAGAAGCGATATTTGATTCACACCACGCTAACCGTTTGATGTAGCTTAATAGAATTTGTTAAGTCACGCGAGATATTGTATCAGAAACGATTTCCACACATTTGTTCTAGAATTTTCGGTTGTCGATTAAGTTTGTAAGAAAATTATTATTTTGTATATATCGTGAGTTTAGCATAATTTATGTAAATTAAAATTGAATATTGGCTTTTGGCTTCGTCTGTAATATTAACGCACCTGTTCCTTAGCCTACATAATACATAACTAGTAACTAAGTTATACTGAGTTGGGGCTTAAAAGATTGACTTTCAAATGCAAGTTTTTGTACTTATGAGAGATATATCATCATCATCCTCAGCCCTTATATGTTCCCACTGCTGGGACACAGGCCTCCTATGAGGGTTCAGGCCATAATCCACCACGCTGGCCAAGTGCGGGTTGGCAGATGTCACATGTCTTCGAACTTTTGATTCTTTGACATGCCGGTTTCCTTACGATGTTTTTCTTCACCGTTTTTAAGCAGTGGTGATGTTACACATGCGCAGATAAATAGAAAAATCAATTTATTTTCTGCACGCTCGCCTGGTCTCGAACCCCGACTGGTTGATTTTAAGTCCGAGGTCCTACCCAGTGAGCCACCACTGCTTAGAGAGATATATATAATTGACTATAATCAGAATGTTTTATTTATAAGATAGAGCAAAGATAATATCCAAGATGAGTTCTTTAAAATATTTTACGAAAAAGCAAAGCAAAAAATGTTTCAAACAAATATCTAAATGTTTTATTTCAAACTAGCTTTTCGCCTGAAGCTTCACCTGCTCATTCAAAGGAAAAATAAGGCTTTCCGAGGTTTTCTCCGCATACTTCCCTTTTCCTTGGGATTTTTCAATGTCCTATGGTCATTTTCGGTCTCAAACTATATCTGCTACAATTTTCGTTTTTCTTCTGATTTTTAGAGAGATGTCCTATATCCTCCTTCGGTTCTCAAGCTATATCTGCCCCAAATTTAATCCAAATCGGCTCAGTGAATTAGTCGTGAAGAACATACAGAGTTACTTTCAAATTTATTTAGTAAAGTAATATGATTGTTTCAGATACTCCAGAGCTGGTGGTACTAACCACAGTGAAGGTGGTGCCGCTCCGTTTCAATCTGGAATACTTGGTGCAGTGCACAGCCACCTGGTCTACCACCAGCGACTTCGTGTGGCATATCATTAAAGTCGTTTTTATATACACGTAAGAATCTTCCTATTTATGTAATACAATCATAAGTACCGAAGATTTGAATACTGCAGTGAACCATTAGACACTTTATGAACTAACAACCTATGAAAACCAGGTTGCCTGGCAGAGATTGCTGTTAAGCAATAAGGCCGCCTCTTGCACAAAGATGTATTTTTTTCTTTTTATTGTATTCTTGCTGTTTTTGTCTAAGTTTGTGCAATAAAGCATTATAAATAAATAAATAGATAAACTAACTTTTAGCCCTGGATTCGCCCGTGGTACATATATCGGGCTATGTGTATGTGTATATGTAAGTGATACAGTTGGAAACCCGTTTTCCGTGTAGTGGTTCACACATAATCTAATAATTAAAAATTTATATCTTAAAAAATCTAACACTTTCTTTGCTTCGCTCATCACTAACCCACTTTTATAAAAAATATTGTTAAATAACAGTGTAAAAGACAGTTGTAGTAAATATAGTACATTGTAGTTTTTAACGCGTTTTTCTAGTTAGACACTTAGAACTAGTTGTGATAAGGCATTTAGTTATAACTAGTTCTAACTAGGGAAGGCGCGTTGTAACAAAAATTGGGTTTTAACGATAACATATACATTTATCTATGATATATAAAAAAAGGTAGACGGGTTGGTTTTTTGACGTGACAACGTCTTAAATTAGGTTGCGGATCGGAGGCACTCATGAAAAAGTGTAACGCCCGGTAACGTTACGATGAGTCACCGAACTATGATCGGTCCGCCGCGCGCGCAGCACTAGAGAATTAGGCGTATTGAATCGGCGCGTGCTTGTGTCTCTGTCTCTGTCTTTTTAGTAAACAAAATATATTTTCTATAGTTAAAATTTGTGCAATTCTTATTTTCATTCAATTCCTTGTTCCTATTGTGCAATTTAATAATATTCATATCAATAAATATTCTACCGAGAAAAAGACGTTGTCACGTAAAATCTTCGCCCGTAAAACCGACTTTACAGGCAACCATTTTTTCTTAGCCTACCAATATGTATATCGTTTAAAATATCGTAAATTGACGACTACAATAAAATTATAAAAACTGTTTTGGTCCAGATCTTAAAGTAGGAATGTAAATTGTCTCGCCCTGAGTGCCTGCAATGCTACCTCTTATAAATTTTCAAATTGGTTTTTAGATTGGCCATCTCGGTTCCAATTGAGCTTAGTAAATTTGTGGGTCTGCGTCATTAGCTTGAAGTGCTGAGCATGTTTTGAGTACTTCCACAGAGTGGACAATTATATGCTATTTACCATATTAACACAATATTAAACTACGTTGAATCATGGCGAACAAAACGACCCTTTATTGCTTTTTTATATATTTTTACTAGCTATGCCCCGTGGTTTCACCCGCGTAAGTCTGTATCCCGTAAGAATATCGGGATTAAAAGTTGTTGTTGTGCTTATATGTTATTCTAGTTGTCCAGCTGTCTACGTACCAAATTTCATTGCAATCGGCTGAGTACTTTCGCGTGTCGTGTGAAAGAGTAACAAGCACACACACATCCTTACAAACTTTCGCATTTATAATATTAGTAGGATAGTAGGATTCTATTCATTAATTACTGGATATCCGACATATATATTCCTCTGCTTGCGTTATCCACAGAATTCCTCTGCTTTTGATGACGGTCGCGTATCATCAGATAGTCAGAGTGCTGTGGAGATCTCACAAGATCCCTGGACAAGCGGAAACCATTAAACTGGCTTCAGCTGAAGAGAGTAAGTATAGCAATTACTGTCATCATCATCAGTCCATATACGTTTCCATGGCTGGGACACAGGCCTCCTCATTAGGGTTCAAGTCATAATCCACCTCGCTGGCCAAGTGCGGGTTGACAGATGTCATTTGTCATAAAATTTTTCATTCTCGGACATGCCGGATTCCTCACGATATTATCCCTCACCGTTTCATGCAGTGGTGATGTCATCCACATGCGCAAATAAGTCCATTTAAAGATAGAAAAATCTATTATATCCTCCACACTCGCGTGGTCTCGAACTCCCGACTTATCGATTTTAAAGTCCGAGGTCCTCACCACTGAGCCACCACTGCATTCAAGGTTTCGCATAGTCAAAGGAAATTCACATGGAATAACTTGCTGATTTATGTCACCGTGTTAAAGAGTTTGTTTGAATGCGTTAACCTTAGGAAGTATTGCACCGAATTCAATGGATCACCATTAGAAATTTGTGTGGTAGTGGTATGACCAACAACTAAAGTTTCTTTTTCAGAAAACCAGTTGCGTGGATCAGCTAATGGCTAGCCATCACTTTAGTCTAGTCTAGACTAGCCTAGAAACTTTTGCCCTTTATGAATGTTTACAAATTACTAAAGTAATTTATCAGAATATTTGACATGTACTGGATATAATGTTTTAATAATAGCGATGGTTAATTTCGGCCATTTCGAAATATTTTCCGACAATATTCTAAGTGCCCATTAACCTTATATTGCTTACTAGCGGTCCGCCCTGGCTTTGGCCGTGGTACGTAGGCTTCCTCAATAAATGGGTTATCTAACACTGAAAGAATTTCTCAAATCGGACCAGTAGTTCCTGAGATGAGTGCGTTTAAAGAAAGAAACGAACTCTTCAACTTTATAATATTAAGTATAGATTTCGAGTTTCACTGTTTCGGAATGCTTCTGATTGCATAATAATTTATTGAAATAACTTCAAGAGTATTTACAGGATCTGAACTGATATTGTAATGTGGAATATGTGTAATTCATGTTTGTATAATCACTACATAGTATAAAACAAAGTCGCTATATCTGTCCCTATGTCTCTATGTATGGTTAAATTAAAACTACGCAACGAATTTTGAAGGGTTTTTTTAATAGATAGAGTGGTTCAAGAGGAAGGTTTATATGTATGATAACATCTATTAAATTACTCTGAATTTAACGCGGCCGAAGCCGCAGGCAAATGCTAGTTTATTATTAATAGTCTACAACTATCTTGATCTATTATAAGTCTAGTCAAATAAAACACTGTATATTTCTATGATACATTTAAACATCATATAGAGAGAAACATTTAAAGGTTTAATAGGAGGCCTTATAATAAGCGATCTCTGCCAGGCAACCTTTTGGATAGGATATCTTATCAATTAGCATTAGAGTAGGTGGTTTTCAAATAGTTTACGGGCTTAAAATGAAATAAAGTCAAAAAAGGTTATAATTTATCACACTAATATTAATATGAAAGCTTTTTTGCTTGGATGTTTGTCCGTCAATTACGCTGAAAATACAGAACGGATTTTGATGAAATTTGATTTACAGACAGGGTGATAGGATTTTTATCCCGATTTAACGCTCCCTGGGTTAAAATAAAAATCTTGATATCCGGGAACCGAGACGAGTGTCTAGTATAAAATATCCGCATACGTAACTACCGAATGTCGATGGCATATCAAGGATTATAAGAATATCTGATGATATAATTTCCCCCGAGATTTTCTTAGCTCGTTATCCAGGGTGATATAATAGCTGAAGTATTATTTATAGATAACATGCAGTAACATTCATTAACCTTTCACCTTGTTGATGGGAATGCCAAAAAATCTTTGTTTAAATTTCATCCCTAAGTCGTAAAAATCAACGCATTTTCTTTCTTTTCATACCTACTTTTTTTATATAATTTTTGGTTTAGTTTTAAATTATGTTTCAGAAATGTTAGTGGAAAAAAACTTGCAAGGTTTTATTAATAAAGGGTGGATTTTTAAATAAATACGCTCTCAGATATTGTCGAATATTGAAGAAAAAAATAAATGAATAAACTATTTTACACTATTTATCTTTAAATCAAAGGCTCCGACTGACATAGTGGTCTATCAATGCACAGCCCAAACCACTGGACGGATCGGGTTGAAATTTGGCATGCAGATAGGTGTTATGACGTAGGCATCCGTTAAAAAAGGATTTTGCTAAATTCTTTCCTAAGGGATAAGATAGGGGATAAAAGTTTGTACCATAAAAATTTATAAGAAGCTGTGGGTATTTGTGGCATTTATTACTTACTAACTGTACAGTTTCATCCGTGGTACATATAAAGCCTATGTCACTCAGTGTAATTATATATGATTGATAGATTCATTTAATCACAAGCTCTCCCGAAACTTATCTGATTTCTGAAAGATACCCGCCTAAAGGAATGGTTGTCTTTGAATGAATTCCAACCCAAGGCGTAAAACGGGCATTCCACTTTGGGCTTTGTATTCTGAAATTAGGAATTTGTCATTTGTACATCTATAATACATACGACGAAAGTATTTGTATTTAATCAAATTGTCATTTAAATGATAAAATATCAACGTGTAAGCAAAAATCTTTAGCATACTTGACCTATAAAAAGTCAGCCAGTAGAGATGTGCTATTTTTAATTTTTATCTCGGCATATCGTGTGATTTTATACTTTTAAAGATTGAAAAATTTTAATGGATTTTAAGACAATTATATATTATTTTATTTATCCCAGCATTTCGATAGGCTTATAATCTACCTCTAATTAGGAAGTAAAAAGGATATTCGGAAAAAAATATTCCAAACTTTGGGATAAATGAATCACGTATTAAATCCGTTAATAGGTTTTATCTAATTTCAAATAATTAATTATACCAGTTCTGACCAGGGAGAAGTAGGGTAACAATTTTATTCATTATTACTTATTTGACTCCGGACATGCCAACCGTTTTGTACAGAAGTATAAAAAACAAAAATCCGTAGCGGAAGTGAAAAATTTTTGAACCTTGAATGATTACGGTGGGGATAACTTTTCACCCGCCGGCAGGCTAATGTGACGTGACGTTAAACGTGACAGCGTGATATTTTTTTGGATATTGAATTTTTGATGTGAAATTGTGCTATACATACTTCCGTACTTAATATAAATCCGAAAGTGTGTTTGCATGTCTTTGAACTACGTTGCAACGGAGCGATTTCCTGGTGCGATTTTTGTGTCTGGAGATAGCAGGCTAGAGTACATCTTATTTCCATCCAGAAGATCCATTGTTATTTATAGTTTGAATTAAATTATGACATTCCGATGAATAGCGCTGACACTATAGGTTTCCTTTGACCAAGCGGGCATACTTGCGTTATGTTTGCGGTTATGTTTTCAGTCTGCATAAAGTGAATAACATACAAACATTATATTCCAGGCCAGCTCCGGTCGCGCAGGAAGGCGGCCAAGATGCTGGTAGCTGTGGTAGTTATGTTCGCTGTTTGCTACTTTCCTGTGCATCTATTGTCGGCACTTAGGTAAGACGAATGTCTTTCATGATAAGAATATTTATCACTACTTATTTAAAACAGTCGCTTTTTGCCTGTCCTTAAGTCACTATGTATGCTTCAATCAATCTTCAAAAATCAAATCAATGTTACAACATTTAAAACAACCATGGAATGCTTCAAGCGAAAGTTAAAGTCGAGACCAGACAGACAAGCGTACAAGATATTAATTGATTAATCAATTTATCTACATTATTCACATCACGACTGCTCGAAACGGTGAAGTAAAACATCATAAGAAACCGGCATGTCGAAGAATCGAAAGTTCGACGCTATTGTCACATCTGCGTGCTGGATAATGGCCTGAACTCTCATAGGAGGCCGGTACATGTCACAGCGGGCAACAGCTGGTGGTAAGCCTATCTGGCTGGTGGTAGGTATAGGTGGTAGGCGATCACCACCGCCCATGAACATCCGCAGAGGCAGTGCTTATGCGAATACGCTGTTTGCTTTTTGGGGGGTAAGGGATAAGGAAAGGATTAATAACTGGAAAGAAAGATTGGACTAGGAAGTGTGAGGAAACGGGCCTCCCGATATTTCCTGGGTTATGTTTTACACGGCTATAATTTAAATATAATCAAAAGCTTAATAACAATCTTATAGAACTTCTAAGAGATTTGAGATGAGTCCTCTAGGTTATAAACTATCTTCAGAGGGTCAAAACTTGGTGTCAACACATCAAAATGTTTGAAAGTCAAAGGTCACGGAGTCAGTGATGCGTCAATGCCTAATTGTAATCCTACTAAATTATAAAATACTTAACTACTAATATTATAAATGCGAAAGTTTGTAAGGATGTGTGTGAGTTTGTTACTCTTTCACACAAAAATTACTCAACCGATTGCAATGAAATTTGGTATGTAGATAGCTGAAAAACAAGAATAACATCGCGTTAATATATCTAAAATCAAGTAAAATGCATACTAAACTGTCATTTGTTTCCTTTTTTTTTTTTTTGTTACCTGACGAAGGTTTTTCACGTACACATAAATATTTATATCATCTTCTTTGCTCGTTTCAGAGTTAATTTTGTTAATAAAACCGCCGCTATAGATTACATCTATCTTTATTTATAATTCACTATAATCCAGATCTATGCTTTTTGTATATATTTACGATGAATGTAAATTTATTTAAATTCCAACCGAGATCTCTGGATTTCTCAGTTGTAACGTAATTAAGGTTCTAATCAATTAGAACAATAAAATACATTTTGGTTGGGTCTTTAATTATATTTAGAAGATGCAATAGTATAAGATATAGAGAAGAACGAACGAACGAACGAACGAAGAACAAATTTCAACCTTGAAAAATGAGTCCCAAATCAAATTAACAGATATATGTCTATTTACTCTGAAGTACCTTAATTATCTGTGCCCAGTTTATACTGGACACACGCCTCGAATTATCTGTGGCTCATCAAAACTAAAGTATCCGATATTATACAGGTCTAGTCAATTCATCGATGGCTAATGTCCATTGTTTGTTGTCTTATCGCGCCCGTCGACTAGCTGTGAGTGATGTCATGCCAAATATTGACTGACATGGTAATTTATACAAAGTTCGTGTACCGTCTTGTTGCTGGGTACTACTAGTTGTATAATCGTGTTTGTGTTAATTTTGATTGTTTGAAAATTTCGCAACGTCTACTGTTAAAATACTAGTCAAATCTGAACCTACGTAATATAGAGAGATAGATAACACTATTGCGCACAACAATTTACAGGAAAACATAGATAAAAACAAACAAAAGGGAGAATATGTACAAATGGCGGTCTTATCGCTAGGTAGCGAGTAGACTATCATATAAATAATAAGAGATACTAGCTGTGACCCGCGGTTGAAACCGCGTAAGTCCGTATCCCGTAGGAATATCGGTATAAAAATTGCCTATGTGTTATTTCAGTTGTCCAGCTATCTACGAAGCAAATTTCATTGCAATCGGTTCAGTAGTTTTTGCGTGAAAGATTAATAGACCCACACGCAATAAGTTTAAGTCGATAAAATACGAATAACGAAACATGAATATGACATTTTCTAAAAAAGATTCCTAGCTAGATCGATTTATCGCCCCCGAAACCCCCTATATACTAAATTTCATGAAAATTGTTGGAGCCGATTCCGAGATTCCAATTATATAAATATATACAAGAATTGCTCGTTTAAAGATATAAGAATATACAATATTGGATACCGTAGACACCTTCACGCATCTGATAATGAAATGAGAGTTTTTTATGAGAGATTTTTTATTTATAAACACGACTGTAATTGCGTATTCAAGTGTTCTTATTTTCGACAATCAGTTTAAAAACTAAGCAGATCATTAGACACCATTTCCAGTTTTTTTTGTATGTAACCGATTGCTAATTCAACTTTACATACGCACTAGATTTTCTCCGAAACTTTTTAAACGTGTCATTAGTTTAATTAGATCGCCAGTGTACCATTTAATTTATGCTACTATTTTTTTTATTTCAGAAAACGTTTTTCCACAGATAATAAACGGCGAAATCAATAATTATTTTTAACTATCTGGTGGGTCGTCTGAAGGTAAGCGCTACCGCCGCCCATGAACATTTGGAGAGGCGTAAGGTCAATTGTAGATCTTACGCCTCTACAAATGAATTGCCGACTTCAAATTGGAAAGGGATTAAGAAAGGATTGACGAGAGGAATAATGGAAAGGACTGGGAAACCTAAAAAGAAAACTCCCACAGAAATGAGAACGTCCTTTTTTTAAAGTCGGTCCATAAAATATATGATATAGAAGAGCTGAATATTATCATCAGTACACAGGCCTCCTGTGAGGGTTCAGGCCATAATCCACCACGTTGACCAAGTGCGGGTTAGTTGGGTTATATATACTAATAGGCTATTTATTATTACAGGTACATTCTTGACATGAAGCAGAATGAAGTTCTGACCTGCCTTGCTCTGCTCTCCCACGTGATGTGTTACGCTAATTCAGCCATAAACCCGCTTATATATAATTTTATGAGTGGTAAGTCTTACTAACAGACTATTATTAACTTCACTTATTGTTGGTATGTAGTCGACTCATTTAGGCTCGATTCTGATCGGAGACAGTACAATCCTACTAATATTATAAATACGAAAGTTTGTAAGGATGTGTGTGTTTGTTGCTCTTTCACGCAAAAACTACAGAATGGATTGCAATGAAATTTGGTACGTATACAGCTGGACAACTGGAATAAAATATGGGCAGCTTTTTATCCCGATATTCCTACGGGATAAGGACTTACGCGGGTGAAACGGCGGGGCGCAGCTAGTAATATTATAAATGCGAAAGTTTTATAAGGGTGTGTGTGTGATTATTACTCTTTCACGCAAAAACTACTTAACCAATTGCAATGAAATTTGGTACGTAGACAGCTGAACAACTGAAATGAAATATAGGCAACTTTATATCCCGATATTCCTACGGGATACGGACTTACGCGGGTGAAACGGCGGGGCGCACCTAGTAATATTGTAAATGCGAAAGTTTTATAAGGATGTGTGTGTTTAATTTTTAGTTTTTTAGCATTGAAATGCTTTATAAATGAGGTGCATTATAAATGAGGCAGGTTCGAATCCTGCCTCGTGGTCAAATTTTTTCTATTCTTTCAAAAATTTCTCAGGACGTGTGTGTGTGTTTATTACTCTTTCACGCAAAAACTACTGAACCGATTGCAATGAAATTTGGTACGTAGATAGCTGAACAACTGGAATTGCACATAGGCAACTTTTTATCCCAATATTCCTACGTGATACAGACTTACGCGGGTGAAACCGCGGGGCGCAGCTAGTATTTTTTTTTGATGTCATAGCGGGCAACTGAACTGGTAGTTCGCCTGATGGTAGACGATAACGATCACCACCGCCCATGAACATTCGCAAAGGTCTCTGCGAATGCGCTGCCCGCTTTTTTGGGGTAAGGGAAAAGGTACGGATTAACGACTGGAAAGAAGGAATGGACTGGTGAGGAAAAGGAAACGGCCTTATATTATTATGTGTAGTATGCTCATAATATTGGCACGTTGTATCTTCCAGGTAAATACCGTCGGGAATTCCGCAGAGCGTTCTGCTGTTCCACTACCGCGACCACGGACACGCAGACCACCCTCACTAGACTCACCTCCAAGAAGAAAGACATCGACACGCGCTGTCAGCACGTTTGCAGCCAGCGGCAGTA
Organism: Zerene cesonia; assembly: GCF_012273895.1. NCBI lineage: Eukaryota > Metazoa > Arthropoda > Insecta > Lepidoptera > Pieridae > Zerene > Zerene cesonia. Next base: position 1,269,678 of record NC_052127.1, read on the forward strand.
TCGCAACATGTGCAGCAACTGTATAGTTAGACACAGCTGTAGGAGTGGATACGTGACGTAAGAGCTGATATATAGGGTTATGTTACATAAATATATATATATATATATATATATATATATATATATATATATATATATATATATATATATATATATATATATATATATATATATATATATATATATATATATATATATACATATGGTTTCGCAGAAAAACAAAGTTATTATATTGCATTGTTCCTTTACATGTTATACGAGGATTATATAGACAGAAATCATTGATTTTAAACGCTATTTGTTCAGATAATCTCTGCCCCAGGTTGTTATCCTAAGACGGTCTGAACACTTAGGAAATATATCGAGAAATGAAATTACGGTGAATTTCTAATGTACTTACATATAATAATCATGAAGAGTTTTTAGATGATTTTGGAATAGTTATTAACACTGTGACATAAGATTTTTTATATAATTAATTATATTATAAAAGATAACTGTTGAGTATATACTTAGATTGTATAAATATTATTCTAATCAACGATGTATGTTTCCTAATAAATGTAATCCGTTGTTTTTTTCATTGTAATAGATATTTTGTATTTAATTGCATAAGTGGAACTGATGTAATATAATGTTAAATTTAGAAATGATTCTAAGGAGTTAGTTATGAAAGATATTTATATAATGTTATATTATTAACTAGCAGAGCACCCTGGCTGCGTTCGTGGTACCTGTAGAGCCTATAGCATTCAGGGATCACGTTTATATACGACAGTGAAAGAACTTTTGAAATCGATGCTGTTGTACATGTTTCTGCTTTTATTAAAATAGACGTGAAATATCTTTGCTTATTTCTTAACACATGAGCTTAATAATTGTCTAGATAGATGGAATCTCTAAGTGCTGCATAGGTTTCTTTTACATTCACGCAACAACTACTGAACCGGTTGTAATGAAATTTGATTTGTAAATCTAGAAGTTATCCCATACAACGTTATATACTCACATATCCATAAACTTTGCCCCTTTTTAATTTAAAGTCGATATACCGCGCAGAATGTTTGGTAAGCATATTTAAATTACATGTGTAGAAGTTTGTGCGATAACATATTTATGTGAAGCTAAATTATGGTTTGTTCTGTGAGATGTGAGCTGATTCACAAACGACTTTCCTATCGGGAGGAGCTTTTCCATCACGAACAATAATAAAGTTTAAAATATCAATAGCGATGGGAAATTTTCATAAGGAACGTCATCTGTGAATTTGGACATAGGTAGAGTGAACTCGCAAGCTAATTTTAAGGGACTTTGATTTGTGATATGAATCTAGTATCTTGAAATCTATACTAATATTATATGTTTGTTTGTTTGTTTGTTGGAACGCACTTATCTCAGGAACTACTGGTCAGATTTGAAAGATTCTCTGTGTTAGATAGCCTATTTATTGAGGAAGGTTATAGGCTATATATGCACAACGGGCGAAGCTTTGAGTCCAAATAGACTAGTAATTGATGATTTTTTTAAACTATTAGCATTTGAGCTTTCAGTAGATGTTTAGATTTTCCATACGTATTTTTATCTAGTCTATTATTTTTATTCTATTTTATTAATTTAAATGTAAATGTAAGGATTTTCTAGGGAAATGCATCGAAATTAATTAAAGCTATATAATTATATGCTACCAAAGATTACAACTTATGTTTTATAGTAATTAGATTCTATTAATTGTTTATATAAAATATTAAACCTGTAGCGTAACTTATAAGTAAGAATTTTGTTTATACTGAATTATTAATAAAAATACTTTTTAATGATAACAATGAGTACTATTTTAAACCGACTTAAAAAAGGATAATTCGACTGTGTTTTTGTGTTTATTATCTCATTACTTTTACTTCGTACACCGAAGTTTATAATTCGTTTTTATTAGAAAGCTGGAGACATCCATGTCCATCCATCCATTCAGATTTAGTCATATTCTGACAATTTGAAGACGGATAAATTGTTTGTTAAGATTTAAGTTTAATAAGGCTTTTTTAAGATTTGATGTGGTGACTAGGGACGGGGCGTATGTAAAAGTCTATAATATGACTTATATTTAAATACTACCTTTTGGCCGCGGCTACGCACGCGGTTAATTCGGAGTAGTTAATAGATGTTATTATACATAACCTTCCTCTCGAATCACTCTATCTATTTAAAAAAACATCAAAATCCATTGCGTAGTTTTAAAGATTTAAGGATACATAGGGACATAGGGACAGAGACAGGGACTTTGTTTTATACCATGTAAGAATTGTGAACTTTATATATGGAAAACTCATAAACAATAGACTGATACCCTGTAGACATCTATTGGATGTTAACAAAAGTATGATAAACATTGTAAAACCTTTAACAGTTTTAGTCCTTGTGGGTAGATGGCGCTTTTTCTAAACAATCTTACCTTAATGCTTTCAACTTTGGAATCAATTAATTAAGGACAAAAGTTTTACTTAAATTAGATGAAGTGTAGTAATGATAATATTACCTATTAGCTACTTATCTTAGAACATAGTTACTGTACAGATTTTGAGATAGTATAATAATCCTAAAAAGTTATATAGACTGTCTACAAATTTTAGATAAAATGGTTAGAGTACAAAGATTAAAAGGTTTAAATTTTTTTTTTGAAATTTTCGCATTGATTTAAATGAGGCCCATATCCTTTTCCTTACCCTTCCCAGTCTTTTCCTTTATTCCCCTAGTCAATCCTTTCTCAATCCCTTTCCAATTCGGAGTCGGCAATCCATTTGTAGAGGCGTATGGTCTGCAAACCATCTTACGCCTCTCCATCATGGGTGGTGGTAGCGCTTACCATCAGGCGACCCACCAGCTCCATTGTCGACGGTGACATAAAAAAAATAATTTATTTTAATTTACTCAAAAAAAAAAATGTTATTATGAATCAAGAATGTTAAAAGATGTAAGGAGAAAAATTAATTTAAATAGTTAATTGCTCTGTTATTCTTAACACATTCATTTATTGTAAAACTAGCTGCGCCACGTGGTTTTCCCGCGTAAAACCGTATCCCGTAGGAATATCGGGATTAAAAGTTACCTATATGTTATTCCAGTTGTTCAGCTATCTACGTACCAAATTTCATTGCAATCGGTTTAACAGTTTTTGCGTGAAAGAGCAACAAACACAAACACATGCTTACAAACTTTCGAATTTATAATATTAGTAGGATAAGTAGGATAGGATTATGAAAATGATCTCAAAGTTGTTGGATCTGCAAGTCCCTTCAAGTTCAATCCTATCATTGCATTTTCTTTCAATTAAAACATATTTTTAAGTAATTTTAACCCAATAACCATAATATGACTATTAAATTAAAAGTTTATACTATTATTAATATTCATACTATTATTAACCAGTCAAAACATAAAAAAACCTTACCTACCTACCTTACGTGAGTGTTGGCTCACTTAAATAATACGAATTCCCCACAGCGTTTTAACTCTCACACTTAATTTTAACTTACGGTATTATGTAAATACTTACTAAGCACAAAATAACAATGAAGACGTCTTGCCCCATTAGCGATAGAAAATATTGCAATCACAGAGACATTTTTTAGTTTTTACAGTGAAACCGAGACTTACTTAATAGTCTGGAGAGCGCTGCGAAGCGTAGAGATAGTAGAAGCACCTAGTGTTAACATAAGCTTTTGTTAATATTTATTGAAGTGTTAAGAAATTCTATTATTTTGAGCGTGGATAGAATATATGTACATGAAATTAAAATAATTGAAAGTATGTTATTTATATAAAAAAGTGAAGTCCCGTTAAAATTTATATTCTTCTGTCCTTATCTTATTGTAGTATTAACAGAGTGTTGGTTGTCTTGTAATAATCATCTCCCTACATTAGATGGATATAAGATATATGCTAACAAAAAGTTCTTTAACCAAAACGATGGTGTAACTGTTATTGTGCGCAATTCCTTGTGTGTGATTTTTGAAGAACCTGATTTCTCTGACGCAAATTGTATTGTGGTTAAAATTGACAAAGAAACAGCTGTCATTGCCATTTATCGGTCTCCCAGCTACAAAACCATAGAAAAATTTATTCAATCTTTAAACTCAATTATATTTAAATTATCTACGTATTCAAATATTATTATTACAGGAGACATTAATATAGACATAAAAGCTACG
>NC_052127.1:1273892-1274090 GCF_012273895.1 Zerene cesonia
AAATTCTATTATTTTGAGCGTGGATAGAATATATGTACATGAAATTAAAATAATTGAAAGTATGTTATTTATATAAAAAAGTGAAGTCCCGTTAAAATTTATATTCTTCTGTCCTTATCTTATTGTAGTATTAACAGAGTGTTGGTTGTCTTGTAATAATCATCTCCCTACATTAGATGGATATAAGATATATGCTAA
>NC_052127.1:1275090-1287654 GCF_012273895.1 Zerene cesonia
AGCTGGTGCCTGTCCACACAGGCGAGTTCTTTGAACTCAGCCTAGAACGGGTGCCACTTATCACATTTATTGTAAATGGCTATAATTAAGAAAAATCTTGTAATTTATTGAAATTGTATAATTCGAATACTGAATACACAAACCTTAGCACTACCCAAAAATAATGGTAATAATAATAAAATTATAAATATCACTTCCCTGCTGTAACTAAAATAAAATAAAAAAAAATCATTTATTGAACAAATTATAAATCACATAGAACATGAAACCCAGACTCCTAATATAGCTTTCGCTGTTTTTCAGGAGTCTGTGTCTTCCCGATACAGTACATAATAGTTCAATTTAGACACAATAAAATGTAATTGCAGCTACATACATATGACATTTAAATTCTATAATTTAATATAAGTTTATAATATTTAATAATTAACAATTTTAATAATTTACATTTTATCAATAAGTTATTTATATATTCATGAAATTAAACTACTTAAAATCCGAGTATTGAAGTAGTGTAGATTGTATGTGTATGTGTAGTGTGTGTATGTGAACTGTTCCCTGTGTTTGTATTTTTGAATAATTTAGAGCTGATTCTTAACAACTTAAAGCCCCAAGTTGTGCCCGCGGACACAAAGGAGGGTTCTGTGGGAAGGAGAGGACATGAAAGGTAAGGTTTTTTAAAAGGCAGCCTATGCCAACACCCTAGCTTCTTATCTCCAGACACAAAAATCATGTCTTTTGCGCTCTGTTGCAACGTACAAGACAAACGAACAAGCAAATTTCACATAACCTAAATGATGATGAAATGTGATTCATTCCCACTGGAATTTCCTTTGACTAAGCGTGAAGCCGCGGGCGGTAAGCTAGTGTTGTCAAACTTAAATGTCAATGAAGTTAAATGGGTCAAACAGGATTTGCCCACACGCAAACGTGCATCGCTAACTTCTACTTTGACAGTCAGTAATGAAGACAGTCAGTTGAACAAAGCTAATCCATTAGGTTTAATATTGTTGTTTCAACCGACTTCACAGAAAGGGCTATGTTTTTCGATGTGGATTTTTGGTTTGTTTTCAATGAAGAATTTTTAAAATCGGTCAACTACTTCCCGAGATTAGCGCGTTGAAACAAACAAACATATCGGCTTATGTTATATTAGTTAATAAGTAACAGTAATTAAGATAACCATATATATCAATTAAGGAAAATATCAAAAATTGGACGTTGTTAAATCCAATCAAATCTCTTATCTAAAAATCTTGGCCAGCGTGTGCGAATCTTGAAACTGCCATAAGACCCGAGGCCTTACAGACGCAACGAAAAACAATTAATCTAGAAATTCTCAATTAAAACACCGCACACAAACGCTACACCCGAAACTTTAGAGTCGTATTTGGCTAGCTCAGTAAACTCAAGGTTAATTTAACACCAGACGTTACCAACATCGGGCAATGTTATTAAACATTCCTTGTAAAGTTGGTAAACACAACTAGTGCCTACCGCAGCAAACGAATCGGATATTGTAGTTTCATTTACACCAGGATTAAATTCATTTATAAGACTTTGTGGTTAAAACTAGAATTCAATAACAAATATAATAAAACATTGAGGCACTTTTCGACAATTTTTTTGGACTTATAGATTTCAGGAGTCCCTTAAATAAATAAGTATATACATTTAATAAATATAGAACACAAATCCAGTATTACACAAAGTTTTGAAACAAAATTAACTATGAATTATAAATCAATAGCCATAATATTATTGAATGCAGTTATAATAATGAAAATAGATGCGAAAGATTCTAGAAATTTAAGCAAAGAGTTATTTGAACATACGATTGTAACGGACAGCGAATTGTTTCCATACATGGCGGCCATTTTGAAGAAGTCAGTTTATATCAGTGCTGGTGCATTGATAGATGAAAGTTGGATCGTAACTGGTGCTGATTCTCTGTATATGTGAGTAATTTTGAAAATGAATATTGTGCGAAGTATATTCTATATAATTATTCAATTATAGATACCTAAAATTAGCCGCTTGCTTAAGTTTTTATCCTTGGCACTTACCTAGCATATGACCCTTCAACAAAGAGGTCAGCTTTCCCTTGCAGTAAGAATTATTAAAATCGGCTCAGTAATTCCAGATTACATTTACAAGCAACGAACGTTGATTCTTTATTATTATCCTACCTATTGCTAGGCCGCGTGGTTAAACTAAATTTTGGCGTGCCATAAGCTTTCGTCTCATATTAAATTCTATCCCTAAACATTCCCTTAGGGATTAATTCATCAAAATTTTTTCTTACTGGTTGCTTACATCATAGTTACTATATGCATGACAAATTTCAGACCTATCGGTCCAGTAGGTTTAAGAGATATGTTGATAGATTAATCACCTGTCCTTTTTTATGTATTAATATTGGTAACGAAAGGAAATAAAACAAGACAATATTGTAACAGGGACTGTTTCCGAAACTTTAATTTCAACTGCAAATTCCAAAATAAGGCTTAATGCTCCCGATAGTTTTTATTGACGTCTGCCATTCAACACAATGTGTATTATTTTTATAATTTTCCAACAAGTAGCACGAATTTGGGATAATCCATTGAAATCAAACAAAATTGCCTCATCTCGAGAGCGTCTATATACCTATTAAGTCTCTGTCTTCGACTCCTACTATCCTCAGGTTACGGGACCTCTCTCGTGTCCTCCGCGTCAGGCTTGGCAGCATCAACTACAAGAAAGGTGGCGTGTTCTCTCCGATCAAGCTGTTCCACATCCACCCGCTGTTTGATGATAACCAGCCGCAGTATGACGTGGCCCTCATCAAGCTCGCTGAACCAGTACGCTTGACCCCAAGTTTGAACCCCATACAGCTGCTGAAGAAGTTGCACGATGTTGCTGTTACACATTTTATTGTTACGGGCTGGATGGTTGCACAGGTGATATACTTGTACTAAGTTACTATTTAGTTTTCAATCAATCAAATCATTATATAGTATAAAGCAAATCATTATCCTACTAATATTATAAATGCGAAAGTTTGTAAGGATGCGTGTTTGTTGCTCTTTGACGCAAAAACTACAGAACCGATTGCAATGAAATTTGGTACTTAGATAGCTGGATAACTGGAATAACATATAGGCAACTTTCTATCCCGATATTCCTATGGGATACGGACTTACGCGGGTGAAACCGCGGGGCGCAGCTAGTATCCCACAAGCCATAAGGTCACTTCCCACGTCAGTCCTCACGTGTGTATGCTTAATACTACACAACGGGTTTTGATAGGTTTTTTTAGTAGATAGAATGATTCAAGAAAAAGGATTATATGTAATAACATCTGTTAAACTACACCGATCTAAACGCGTGCGAAGCCGCGGTCTAGAGCTTTATAAATGAGAAAATTTATAGAATGGAATGAATGAAAAAGTAGAAAACAATCGATTTCTGAGGAGGTCCAGAGACTAGGCGTTGCAATGGTTCAGTGAAATGACGCGGGTTCGAATCCCGCCAGTGATAAAATTTTTCTATTCTTCAATAAATTCTAAACTACAACTTCTATTTTTAATAATTTTCAACTTGAACAAAATAGGGGAAGAGGGTCATGAAACCTCCTTCTTTTCTATTTTTGGAAATCAATAACAGAAAAGACGAAGCAAATCAAAAACATACAATTAATAATCAATATTTCTTAGCAATTTATATAACACTCCACAACTTATTAATTGGCTTCATAAATAGAATAGAATGTAGAAACATGCCAACAATTAATTATTATTCCCGGAGACTTGTTATTATTCTGACCAAACACATTTTTATATATTACTTACTAGCTGCGCTCCGCGATTTCACCCGCGTAAGTCCGTATCCCGTAGGAATATCGGGATAAAAAGTTGCCTATATATTATTCCAGTTGTCCAGCTGTCTACGTACCAAATTTCATTGCAATCGGTTCATTAGTTTTTGCGTGAAAGAGCATCAAACACACACACATCCTTACAAACTTCCTCATTTTTAATATTAGTAGGAATATGATATTAGTAGGATAGGATAATGTTTTCTGAAGATACATTTTTATCATTGTATTCCTACAAATAATGTGATTCTTATCCAATAGATATTTCCATAAAATTTTGGAATTTGACAGAGTGTAGATAAATTGAAAAATCAATATACTTTTGGAATATACAATTGGAAATTCTAAAAAATGCCACCATCAAAATTAACAATGTTTCAAAAAATAACAAAGACATATCATAAGACTAAAGAAATGGTCTGAAAACCAACGATTTTCCATAGTTCTTAATATACTAGACATAACTTATCACAACTAGCAGTAACTTCTCATATTTCAGCAAGATCACAGAAACAGTACAGTATACCCTTTATCAATGGAATCCATCAAGCGCCGGAGGTTGCTGACTGTATCCCACGTGCATCCCACAAACGCTGGTGACTGCTTTGAACAATTGGAAGTACAGGGCATCAACAACACGGGGGGTGTTATGTGTTTGGACCCGCCTGTTGGAGGTGATCCTTGTCAGGTCAGTCACTACAACAAAGTCGCTTTCTCTGTTCCTATGTCCCTATGTATGCTTAAATCTTTAAAATTACGCAACGGATTTTGATGGGTTTTTTTAAGATAGTGATTCAAAAAGAAGCTTTATTTGCATAATAACATGCATTAAGCTACTCCGAATTTAATGCATGCGAAGCCGCGGGCAAAATCTAATACTTGATATTTTGACTTTGAATTGACTTTATCCCGTGGCTAACGTTATTGGTATGTAATAATAGTTTATTTATCTATACTAATATTATAAAGCTGAAGAGTTTATTTGTTTGTTTGTTTGAACGCACTAATCTCATATGAAATGGTCTGATATGAAAAATTCTTTCAGTGTTAGATAGCCCATTTATTGAGGAAGGCTATAGGCTATATATGTACCACGGGCGAAGCCGGGGCGTATCGCTAGTTCACAAATAAAGCCCATGTCACTCAGGAATTGTGCAACTTTATAATGGTGAAATAGTTGTTTTAAATCGGTCCAGTGGTTTTGGGAACACATATATAAAATCACAAATGCTTTCTCTTTATATTATTAGTTAAGATTATTACAACGTAATATCAAAAGTCACCTCGGTAGGTTCTAAAATTATAGTTGGAAATTTGATCCGACACTAAAATTAGGTTCTAAATTTTATGCAAATAATACCATCAGTTTACGTAGATATATATAATCTATAGTATGTGTCTAGACGCAGCCTCTGATTGTTAAGCTTAACATTTGAATAATATAACAGACTAGCTGCGCCCCGCGGTTTCATCCGCGTAAGTCCGTATCCCGTAGGAATATCGGGATAAAAAGTAGTCTATACGTTATTCGATACATATTTATTTATACATGCGAAAGTTTGTAAGGATGTGTGTGTTTGTTGCTCTTTCACGCAAGAACTGCTAAACCGATTGCAATGAAATTTGGTATGTAGACAGCTGGACAACTGGAATAACATATAGGCAATTTTTATCCCGATGATCTTACGGATGTTTACGCGGATGAAACCGCGGGGCGCAGCTAGGAGTTTATACATTCGGAAATTAAAGAACGAATTTTGATATTGATTATTCATTATATTATTTAACCCGACACTACAAAAAACAAACCATACTTTCATATTTACACTGAGGATTGATGATTTGGGGAACAAATATATACAAATTTATTTATTTATTTTATTTATTTATTTATTTATTTACACTTTATTGTACAATACACATACAGTTAACAAAAACCAATAAACATTATTTTCAAAATAATTAAATATTATTTTGAGAGAAAAACAAAATGCCTTCAAATCATCAAAACTATAACTTGAATTATAGAATTGTCAGGTACCAGCTTTCAAATACTTAAAGAATCATAAAAATCCGTTCATACAGTAAAAAGTTATGTCGCAACAAACACGATACGAAAAAATACCGTTTCTTGAAGTTGATTCAATATAAATAAACACCTGGATTTATTTAGGACCTTCGGAATACAAACCTCTCTATGTAATGCAAACAATATAGGTAATAAGTCAACAAATACACAAAAAATAGAAAAAAAAACTGGCAATAAATTAATCAGTCAATAATTTTCAGAGGGACATAGGCGCACCAGTTGTCCTCAACGGTGTTCTCTGGGGCATCATCTCATCCTGGAGGTCAGAAGACTGCGAAGTAGAAGCCGGTTCCACCTTCGTGACTCTGGTCTCCCACGTAGACGTGAGCTCTTGGATCCATGCCACCATCCATGGGCACAGATGGACGAGGAAACACGTTGTGGATTATGATGATAATTTCATTTAGCCAGATGGATAAATATGAAGTACAAATTTATATAAATAGCAGTTCCTCCCAAACCCTCCGCTTGGTAAATATTCACATTTTCCGATAAGAGACAAACCCAAGAAATAAGAGTTATCAGCTGGTCTCCTCACTATGTTTTCCTTCGCCGTTTCGTGCATGTGGACGATGATCATGTGGATATTTGATATTTAATAAAAAATAGCTTATTTCCTGCACATCTCTGATGCTCCCGATTAATCGTCCAAATCCGAGGTCTCTTCTCATTTCTTTGTCAAGTTATCCAACATTTTTCCACAAATTCACATATGATAAAGTTATATTAGGTATTTGTATATTAATTATAGTCATAAATTAAAACAAATCTGTTTTCCGGCACCATAAACGGAATTGCATGTTTTTTTATTATTCACTAGTTACTCGTCCTGGCTCCGAACGGAATACATGCGAAATAAAATATAAAAACTCATAGATAACGTGCCTTTAGACAACGTGGCGCGTAGATCGGTTCAGTAGAGACCAGAGTATACCCCTACAACATCACAAACTCACAAATACGCAAATTCGCCTCTGAATTATATCTATAGTGTAAATGCTATCTTAAAAATGCAAAAGTTTGTAAGGATGTGTGCGTGTTTGTTGCTCTTTCACACAGAAACTGCTTAACCAATTGCAATGAAATTTGTTACGTAGACAGCTGGACAGCTGGAATAACATAAAGGCATCTTTTTATCCCGATATTCTAACGGGATATGGACTAACGCGGCAGAAACCGCGGGGCGTAGCTATTATATTATACAGCTGAAGAGTTTGTTGGGTTGGTTGAACGCACTATTCTTATGAACTGCTGGTCCGATTTAAAAAATTATTTCAGTTTTAGATAGCCCATATGTCGAAGGCTTTAGTATATAAAACATACCCAATGTTTTATATATAAAACCCAATGTTTTATACTAAACTGCGTGGGTGAAATCGCAGGGCACAGCTTAGCTTAGCTAGTATATCATAATAATCGTAAGTAGGATAGAGTTGAATATATAGGTAAATAAAATTTCTCAACATCAATCTATCTTTAAATCTTTTACAAATCAAAGGCGTTTTATTCCAAAACGACAATTATTTTAAACTAGGATCAAAATCTACTGATTATGAAAAATGATGATTCATGGATGGTGTAAAAAGGAAACTTATTTAACAAACAGCAAAATAAACTACGGGTAGGTCATAGTCTAGGTATAAAATGCGAGCTAGATAATACGAAACCACGCCAGTTATAAACTGAAGCGATTTTAGTTTAATAGCGTCTACATTATTTGGATATTTTGTAAAATTTACATGAAACGAAAACATTTGGGTTCAGCCATTTCCAAGATATGCTTTTAGTTTATTTACCAGCATCCGAATCGGTTCTGTAGTTCAGGCGAGAGGAGGCAGACAGAGTTATTTTCGTAATATTTTTTTGATATTAGTAGGGATAAACTACATGCAAATTATTTTTCAACAATAAAAGTACAATATATCAGTCAGTAAAGTAGCCGTTTCGGATATTTACAAGAACAAACATTCATATAAAAATGCTATTAATACCGTACCGTATTCATTTCAATCAATTCAAATTCAAATTTCAACTTGTCAATATTATAAATAAAAAAAAAGAAAAAGTATTTGTTGGTCTTTCTTTCACGTCTCAAAGTAGCAAGTTTTTGATATGGTTTTGTGTCTAGAAATAGTTAGAAGGCTAGAGAGTATAATATAAGCTAAATATTGATGCGGTTTAACATCAGATTTGTGGTAGTCGAGCACGCTTCGGCACGAATTGGGCCACATGGCACCGGGGAAGTACCACACCCACACAGAAGACCAGCGTGAAATAGCATACTGCTACGTTTCGTTCGGTGAGTGGGAGAGCCGGAGGCCCATATCCGTTTCCTTACCCTTCCCATTCCTTTCCTTTATTCCTCTCGTCAATCCTTTCTCAATCCCTTTCCAATTCGAAGTCGGCAATCCATTTGTAGAGGCGTATGGTCTGAAAACGATCTAACGCCTCTCCAAATGTTCATGGGCGGTGGTAGCGCTTACCATCAGGCGACCCACCAGCTCCATTGCCGACGGTGACATAAAAAAAATCAGACAGTTCCTTATTGAGATCGTCTGCTTCATAAACGATGTTTTGCCGTGTTTCATGTTATTATGCTTGTTTTGTCTGTAAGTAAGTGAGTGAGTGAGTGAGTAAGTGAGTGAGTAAGTGAGTGTGTGAGTGAGTGAGTAAGTGAGTGAGTAAGTGAGTGAGTAAGTGAGTAAGTAAGTGAGTGAGTGAGTAAATAGATAAGTGAGTATAATTTCTTTGTCTGTATTTTTCAAATGAAACCGTTGGCATCCTGCTTTTTAAAGCACACTCCATATGCTAGCGTGTAACATTAATAAGGAATTATCTTCGTTCTAAGCCCAGTATAACGAAGCTTGTAGGGGAATTTATTTTTGCGTTTTGCATTTTGCTGTTAGATTGACTTCGTAATATGTCCCATGCTCAAGTTAGCACGCAGGCTAATAAAAAAACATTTTTTAGTATACACGTATAAACCATAAAAGGTCAGGTCACCTTTGATTGTCAATAAATTCAAGATGGCGTCAAGCCGGCATTTTGTCGATTTTTGCGCGCGAATTTTTCATGGCCGGCGTTTATTTTCTTTTTTATGAATAAATTAATAGGCGAGGGAAATGAATGAAAAGTAAGTGTACAATTAGTTGAATCTTTTTATAGAATTTTTGGGAATAAAATATATCCCTTTTTGCCTTGGTAATACTTGAAAACGGTAGAAAATATATGAGAAATCCCCAATGAAAGTTGAAAGTTTTTATAAGCCTTTATAAACGGCCTTTTGAATTCATTAAATGGCCGTATTTATATTTCATTCTTAAATAGAATGAGCACTTTGGGCTTCCCAGATAAATACGTAGTTCAGTTAGTTAAAAAACGATTTGAAACTGTACTTATGAATTATATTTATAACTAGCGGTCCGCCCCGGCTTCGCCCGTGGTACATACATAGCCAATAGGCCTTCACTAAATCTATCTAACAATGAAAGAATTTTTCAAATCGGATCTGTTATTCCTGAGATCAATGCGTTCAAACAACAAACAAACTCTTCAGCTTTATAATATTAGTATAGAAAATCTAATTTTATTCTTTACACAGTATCCGATACTAAAAATCCCATCATATTTGTCACAATATCACGCTTCTAATATAGGTACAGTAATTAATATATTCCTAAAACATAGATTTTATTTAAGGGCCGTCGTAAATAGACATGGAAAATGCGATTTAGCTCGGTCTGAAGATAAATATCGTTATTAAGTTATCGGTTACCGGGCTATAACTGTATTGGGGAAATTGTGTTAACCTAACTTTAAGAGGGAATCTTCACACTTATACGTTTTATGTTCAATTTTAAATACATTTGTCGTTGAAGATGTTTAAAAAGAAAATGTATTCTCATCGATCAGAAGGGAAAATAAGTTTAAAAAAATAATAATTCGCAGTAACCTACTCACAGATATTTATTAATTACTTAACTAACTAAACAATTACAATTAATCTCAAGAAATACAATACTACAAGGGGACAACCGACACGTCTGAACGCCACGAATCTAATGAGCGCCGGCGTTTTTTTTTTTTTTTTGTGTTGAATCTTAATGCTAGCCTGAAGGGCTACTACATTTTAACGCGGGCGCGTGGGTGAACTGATGGTTCACCCTGGTAGCGACATGCTCAAGGGCGTCCCCCCTTGTCGGGGACCGCGAACCTCGGCTTGGGCTGTCGCATGAATGGAGGGGGCCTGAGGGGCCGTACTCGGTCGGGCGCTCACCCGGGTGGGCGCTGAGCGCCGGCGGCCATTTGCTTGGCCTTTTATAGACTTAAGCCGGTGTGGTGCTTGCAATGGACGTTGGCGCAGTCCCTCTGCTGGGTGACGCCATTAACAAAGAGAAGAAGAATAATGTTTTGTAAAACATTCAGTCTCTGTTTAAATGTGAATCGGTTAAAACATTGCACTTGGAATCTTTTGAAGTTACTAAGCTTGGCTATGTTTGGGAACCTTCTGGAAAGTTGGCTTAAATAAAAACTTACTTAACACTGCATAGATTAGAGTGCGGTGGTGATTAGCCTATGAATGTATAAGTTAGTTAACCGCCCCGGCTTCGGCGACCGAGCTGGTGGTTTGCTTGATGGTAAGCAAACAAATGCGCCAATGAACTAGCTCAGAGTTAGTGGCTCTGCGAATTTACTGCCCGCTTTTAAGGGGTACGAGATGAGTAAGGATTGATGACTGGAAAAAAGTAATGGTCTGGGAACGGTGGTGAAAAGGAAACCGGCCTGCGGCCGCTTTTTTAGTCAATAAAAATATTGAGTACTAAACACTCGTCCCGGCGTCTACCGGATATTAAAAATTTCTGTTGTATCACAAGAGAGCATTTAATCGGGATAAAAAGTGTCCCAAACCCAGCTCATACCCTGTCTGTATACCAAATTTCATCAAAATCCATTCAGTAGTTCCAGCGAGATTGACGGACAGACGCCCAAACAAACAAACTTTCACATGTAATGTAATATAAGAAGAGAAATGGTTTAATATAAAACTAGTAATATTTGAATAGGATAAGTCTGTAGAGTCCCAAACATTACACGAGCGAGTTCGTTAGGAAATTTCCTTGCATCGATTGTAAGGCTTTTTCCCAAACAGGTAGGGTACCTGTATCGAGGAAATTCACGTTTTGCACATCTATAACTAAGATAGATAATATCATTTTATGTCATAGCGGGCAGCTGAGCTGGTGGTTCGCCTGATGGTAAGCGATCACTAACGCCCATGGACATTGGTAAATGTAGAGGTAGATTTTAGATAAGGTCAGATATATTTTCTATAACAAAATATAGGGATAAAGAGGCGTAGGCATTTCCTATATAATAATTATTAAGACGCTCATTCCGGCTTCACCCGGATTTCGGGATCACTGATTTATGCCAAGGGACCATTTAAAAAAGTATCTTATCACTCAAATCAGCTCATTTCTGACTTTATAATTTTCATCAAAATCTGTTCAGTAGTTTCAGTGTGATTGGCGGACAAACATCCAAACAAACAAACTTTCATGTTTATGATAATAGTGTGATAAAAAATCGTTGCATATATAAAATAAAATACAGTAATTGAATCAAGCAAAGTTCCCTACTCGTCTAGTTTCGAATTTCTTTAATCTAATTATTACAACCTTAACGAATAAAAAGCCCTATTCTGTGTCTAACATAATTTATGCATGACATTTAGTTTTCATTTCGTCACAACTCAATCAAAATAAGTGCCTCAGTGTGTTTGTAGAGCAAATTAATTTTGGGAATCGGGTTATCATAAAATTAATTTGTAATTAAACTCAAGCAGATTATTGCCCTACCCCAACGTGGTTCGACTATGTATCAACATATTATACTAGCTTTCCGCCCGCGGCTTTGACCGCGTAGTTATAGGAAATATAGACATTACAGGGTTTTTCCCATACAGACCCGGTTTTGGGGGCATTTCCGGGATAAAAACTATGCTATGTCCTTTCTAGGTCTAGTTATTTCGCATTTATATAATTAGTAGGATTATATGGATATTATTTCATTGTATCTCACCTATTTCAGTCAGGTTATATAGTAAAGTAAAATGAAGCTTAAACTACAGTAAAAACTTCTTTCTGAAAAAATCAAGAGCTGGCAGGATATAAACATATTATTTACGTATAACTTAAAATCTTATAACATATATAAACATGAATCAATTATTATATTATTTACCTTTCAAAAGTTGTACAAATGTACCTATTATATAAAAAGCGCCCTTCTTTACACAGGTGTAATACGTGAGCGTAGATCCGAGGGGTCCAGGGTTCCATTCTCTTGGGGACGCACAAAAAATGTCTCAATCTGGCAGGACACTGAACGCTGATCACTTATTTGTCCATAAAAAAATCAATCAGTGAAAATGCAATATCATCTGCCCCATACCCCACTAGGGGACACGGGACTTCACTTATCCTTATGATAAAACCTTTTCCGTAGATAGATTTGATTTTGGTAAAAACTTACGAATAAATCTATATATACCTAGTCTTGCCATAAATATTGTAATAAAGAAAAAAGAAAATTGTTAACTGCAAATAACATTTAT
>NC_052127.1:1288654-1312721 GCF_012273895.1 Zerene cesonia
AACATCTATTTTTTATCCCGATATTCCTACGGGATACGGACTTACGCGGGTGAAACCGCGGGGCGCAGCTAGTGAAATATATGAATCAAAAACTCCGTCAATTAATTGCCCCAATAAATTGTTACACAACTGCTATTTAGCTGCAGACCGACTGGAATTGTGTAGTGAAAAAATTCATTTACAGCAATTCTAAAAACCGCAGTCCTATTAAGATGCAATATAGGGCGCAATTAGCAGTGAATTACTATGAAAAGTGTAACTCGGTAACTCATTGGAGATACTCAAGTTAAATATACCTTCTGCTAAAATGCCATATTTTTACACTTTTATTAGCTTCACCTGTGCCGTTGTATGAATGTAATAGACTCCTATAGTCTGACGGATATAATTCAAACTTTGTACCATCAAGGATCGGTGACAGTAATATAAAAGATTGGATTTTGCGAAAGACCAGTCTATTTTATGCTTTATAGTCAGACAAATCAATCAATCTTATACCTTTAAACGAGCAATTCTTGTATATATATATATATACAATTGGAATCTCGGAATTGGCTCCAACGATTTAGCTAGTTAATACTTACATTGAAGCGTGTTTTCTTAATTTTTTTTAACTAAATTAATAGCGTTTGTGTTGCGTCTCCGTCATTGTGTTTTTGTTGAAAACCTTAACAGATATAAATTTGATCTAACTTTCTAGTTTCTGATGCTGATTGTCTAATTTTTAATGTAGGTGCTGCATCATATGTTCCTTAACACAGTCGATCAACAAACATGGCTTTGAAATCGGCGGGCGCTACTAAAATTATTACATATAGTATACTAGCTGCGCCCCGCGGTTTCACCCGCGTAAGTCCGTATCCCGTAGGAATATCGGGATAATAAGTAGCCTTCATGTTATTCCAGTTGTCCAGCTAGATACGTACCAAATTTCATTGCAATCGTTAGAGTAGTTTTTGCTTGATAGAGCAACGAACGCACACACATCCTTACAAACTTTTGCATTTATAATATTAGTAGGATAGGATAGTATAGTACATATTAACCCATATTTAGGCGAATTAAGAAAATTCTCCTAAAGTCGGCTTAGATTAAAAATCTCTACTGAAAACTAAATGCACTGTTACTAAAATTGATGTATAAAATATTGAATAAGTTTAATGAAGACGATACTTTAAATTTGTCCAACTTCAAAAAAGGAGGAGGTTCTTGATTCGACTGTACGGTTTGATAAATCAGAACTTTCTAACCAGAAATGTTTTTGATGATTATTTGTTATTCGAAAGCCTTCCTTGTTATGTTTAATTTAATTTTAATTTTTTGAAGGCGTTTTAGTTATCCGGTATAAAAAAAATGAATACGAATAAGTACTTGTAGATTTAAATTCACGTCACTACGCTCAAAGCAATTTAAAACTGTAATCGAAATAAATGATAATTAACTTTGCTTTTCAATCTCGTCTCGAGAACTGCGATTAACAGCATAATTATTCATCTGATTAACATCACTGTCTTATAATCATTGCTTTCTTAGCTACGAATAACAGAGATTTGATTTATGGGTAAAGACAGAACATATAAAATTACAAGGCTTAAAAAACGTAACAAATTATAATAAGGAAATGAATATACATGAGGAAATTAAATGATTTTTAACAAGCTGTTTTATCAGCTTAACCCGTACTTTTGTAACTTATATGGTGTCAGCCCTTTAGACTCAATTTTGTTGTAATTTAAACGGATATATTGAAGTGTTTTTTTTTATCTATATTATTATTGTCTCATCATCAGCCCATATATGTTCCCAATGCTGGGACGCAGGTCGCCTATGAGGGTTTAGTTAGGTATTATTGTCTAAATACTCGCAATTAAAGTAGATGGAATATAATTGGTGCTAATTTGTGACTGACGAAACATTAATCTCGATTATTTTTTGCCATAGCGGCAACAGAAATATTTTTAAATAGCTGCGCCCCGCGGTTTCAACCGCGTAAGTCCGTATCCCGTAGGAATATCGGGATAAAAGTTGCCTATATGTTATTCAAGTTGTCCAGCCGTCTACGTACCAAATTTCATTGCAATCCGTTCAGCAGTTTTTGCCTGAAAGATCAACAAACACACACACATCCTTAAAAACTTTCGCATTTATAATATTAGCAGGATAGGATGGTTTCGAGGGAGGAGGGAGAAGTATAATAGAAAAGGAAGTTTCCATTTTATGCACTCTCCCGTGTACAAAATAATGAATCTCTAAAACTAGTCGAATAATTGGCTCCAGATTGAAAGTTAAACGATTTCAAAGAGGTGAATAATGTAAAACGCTGATTGTATTCAAATTTCTGATCGTCGATGGAGTTACGCCCGGGGTAGATTGTAAATTGAATTATTATCAAATTTGACGGTTATTACATTTAAAATTGCTATCTAAATGTTGTTCATTTTATATGGAATTAGCTATTGCCCGCGGAAGTAGTTTTTTTTAATTCAGAGTAGTTTAATTAACGTTATTATACATATAAACCTTCCTCTTGAGTCACTATATTTAGAACATTTTAAAATATTTATTAAAAAAAACCATCAATATCCGTTGTGCAGTTTTAAAAATTTCAGGATACATAGGGACAAAGAAAGCGACTTTGTTTTATACTCTTACTTCTGCAAATAAAATTTCATTGATTAATTATGACAAAACATCAATTTGACGGTAAATTACGGAAGTTATCTATCACACCACCACAGAAGAAAGAGGTGAGATGAATAGTAGCATGCGAATGCTACTAGGAGGATGGGCGGTGGTAATCGATTACCAGCATTATAATGATAATTTATTATCATAAAGGCGTGCTCCTGTTATACAACTATAACACGAGCACACCTTCTTTACCCTCTAAAACATCGTGGGTCTAGGATTAAGTATGCGACGCAAATACTATTTTTGCATTTAACCAGCGTAACTGCATTGTAACTTTAACAAATTTTGAAAGAAATTTACGAAAAACTTACTTAAAAGGCCGGCAAAACTTGTAAATGTTCAAGAGTAGTGGCGATCGCTCGATAATGGGAAAACCATTAGTTAGGTGGCCTGTTTTTTTATAAAAAATAAAAAAAAAAGATCAGTACAAATGTCGAGACCTCCAAAAGCTTTCGGCTAATGGCATTCAAGAGATACCCTCAAATTAAGCAATAAAAACTAGACGTTTAAACCACAAATCCGTCATTTTACTGTAGAAGAAATAAAAACGCTTTAAGGATCATAAAATTGTCACAGCCAGAACAACTTTATTGCGCGAATGTCCCAAGTTTGTGAAATTTTAAACTGTTTATTGCACAATTGCGATTTAATTGTAATGATTTTTATATAAATTTATAACATCAGTGTGAAGTGTGATTCTACATCAGACATATGGACATGATATAAAAATTTGTGTAGAAAGATTACCATAAAGCTATAACGTGGCAATAATCCTACCTAACTTACTAATATTATAAATGCGAAAGTTTGTAAGGATGTGTGTGTGTTTGTTACTCTTTCACGCAAAAACTGCTAAACTGATTGCAATCAAATTTGGTTCGTAGACAGCTGGACAACTGCAATAACATATAGGCAACTTTTGATCCCGATATTCCTACGGGATACGGACTTACACGGCTGAAACCGCGGGGCGCAACTAGTCTTGTCTAAAAATGAACTACCTATACATTAATTAATTTGGCGAGTGTTATTTTATCGCTTCTATTTATGACAACGTCTCCAGGGCCAATAAATGTTCTGCAAAAGTTAATCAGCTTGTAACCTGAAGCATTCATTAATCAGTTCGTTGTCGAACTAGCAACCGCGGATTATACAGACTGAGAGAGAGAGAGTGTTTTAATTTAATTGACGAGAAAAAGTTACAGTTTTTATATTAAACCAAATAATCCAACTAATATTATAAATGCAAAAGTTTGTTAGGATGTGTGTGTTTGTTGCTCTTTCACGCAAAAACTACTGAACCAGTTGCATCAAAGTTAAAAGGACATATTAAAAATTGTATTACATAATTAACAATGTACAGAAGGCGGCCTAATCGCCGACTGCCATCTCTACCACTCAAATAAACGACGAGGAAATTTTTGGAATATACAAGTATAAGAATACTATATATTTACAATGTTTCTGCTCAAATAAAAATTGAATACTGTATAATAATATAGTATGTAAAAAATGACAATTTAAAAGTTCTACAAGTCACTTGCATTTAAATATATAATATTAAATATATAAAAAAAAGAAAAAAATTATTTTGCGTATGTATGCATGTCTAGATCTTTAAAACAACACGAATTTTGACGGAATTATTTACAGCACTACTTCGAATTTAACGCGTGCGAAGCCGCGGGCAAAAGTTACTTTAATATACATTCCTTTATCAATCTATATAAACACCATTACAAGAACGACTCTCGTCTACAGTTTACAATAGAAATGGAGAGAATATCTCAAAAATATTACGCACAAACTGTAAAATGTATGTTTGCTGGAAATTCTCTAGTGCACGAAACATAACGTAATTTTACTTGAAGTTTTTAAAACACCGTGTGTTGTGGATTTAGTGTTATATTATGAAGGTTATGATGAAGCCTTTTTGTGTGTACCTGGAATTTGTATGGGAATTCCTTTCAAAAATAACTACCTTTTATAAAAAATTAATCAATTTAAATTAATAACAAAAGATTTTTCTCGCAATGCTATTGATCGTCAGAAATAGAATTACATAATAAATAGAAAATAAAAATAAAGAGGGAAGACATAAAAAAAATTGTATACAAAATAATATAGAAGGTATATAGCACCATTACCTTACTCCTCAAATTAATCCTTTCCTAATCCCTTTCCAATTTGAAGTCGGCAATCCATTTGGAGAGGCGTAAGGTCTGCAGACGACGTTACGCCTCCCAAATGTTCATGGGCGGTGGTAGCACTTACCACCAGGCGACCCACCATCGGTAATGGAGCTCATTACCGATGGTGAAATAAAAAAAAAAATCAATTCTGCCAAAAGTGTACGGCTAAGAACTGTTATTTGTGATACTTTTTAACCGGCGTTCCTCAAAAGGAGGTTCTAAATTCTGAATTTAACTTTTGATTTATTACTCGATAACTCTGCGGGTTAGTGGTTATTTTTATGTTACATCGGGCAACTGAGCTGGTGGTTCGCCTGATGGTAAGCGATCACCACCATCCATGAACATTCGCAGAGGTAGTGCCTCTGAGGATGCGCTGTCCGCTTTTAAGAGGTAAGGGAAAAGAAAAGGATCGACGATTGGAAATAACGAATGCACTGGGACGGGTGAGGAAAAGGAAACGGCGGACGTAAATAAATTTTTATACTTTACTGATTTTTTTTAATTAGTTTAATTAACAGAGCTCATTACACCTAAATACTTAGTCGATAAAGAATTGAAAAACCATGCGAAACTTAAAAACTGATATTAAATGTTAAACTTTGAAATATACATAATAAAAATTAGTCTGTTTTAAATGAAACTTCCTAACTAAAGTTATCATACACCTTGAAAAGTTATGTTTCACACTGTTGTACGTTAAATTTATCTTGTATATTAATTAATTACTTATTATATTAGCATATTGTATAGTGTAAAAAGATCTTTGTCTATTATAACATAATAAATAAAGGTCTATTTACAATAATTAATAGCTTTTAAAAGCAGTGGTGGCTCAGTGGTAAGAACCTCGGACTTTAAAATCGATAGGTCGGGGTTCGAGACCGGGCGAGAGTGCAGGAAATAAATTGATTTTTCAATTTATCTGCGCATGTAGATAACATCACCACTGCTTAAAACGGTGAAGGAAAACATATTGAGGAAACCGGCATGTCCGAAAATCAAAAGTTCGACGACATGTGACATCTGCCAACCCGCACTTGGCCAGCGTGGTGGATTATGACCTGAACCCTCATAGTAGGCCTGTGTCCTAGCAGTGGGAACATATATGGGCTGATGATGATGATGAATAGCTTTTAAAAATTTGAAGGCATAACGTAGACGCAAATTAATCATTATAATTATGTGTTTCTCTCCATAAGGAAAGCACCCGGTCTTTTGGAATCCTTACGTGGGGACACAGATCCAATACACAGAGACAGTGTAATTATAGAGGCCCTTGCCTTGGTCACGGCCTCGCGCATGAACGGCTGGACCGATTTCTAAAGTACTTTTACCTTTGGAAAGCTGCAAATACACTGAGTGACATAATCGATATATGTATGCGTGTGAAACCGAGGCGACTAGCTAGCAAGACATTAAATCTAATTCCAAGAAATAAGAAATAAACCCTCAGCTAAACATGTATAATGCATTTGCCCCATACCCAACGATATTAAAATTATCACTTGAATCTATGATTTTTAAAGATGACTAATTGTTATAAGACAATACTCTAACGGTGAAGGAAAACATCGTGAGGAAACCGGCATGTCGAAGAATCGACGACATGCGACATCTGCCAAGCCGCACTTGGCCAGCGTGGTGGATTATGGCCTAAACCCTCATAGGAGGCCGTGTCCCGTGTCCCAGCAGTGGGAACAATATATAGGCTGATGATGATGATGATGAATATTCTTACCTCAAGAAACGGTAGTGCGTATTTGAGGTACGGGATTGCACCGAAAAGTTTTTTAATTATAGCCTAAAGTTCGACTAAATTAGCAGATTCTTCACTCGTACTTGCTCTTTAATATTCTGCTATTAGTTATCAAGAACTTTAATTATGTCTAGCTTAATTACCGTTTAAAAGACGTTCTCAATAATGGTAATGTAATAAATCTTAAATTTATAGTTTTTGCTACAAATATGTACATGTTTTTAAGTTTTCTTTAGGTAATATCTAGGAGTATCAGACTCTTTATTAAATTGTAAAAATTGGTCAAACTGTCAATGTGAAATTTTTATTCATCATTGTTATTTAACTTCGAACAACACTTTTTTATTTTACTTTGATAGCATTTAAGTGACATAAATGACAAATTATTGCAGAATAGAAATAATTTGGTCAGGAGTCGAGATTCGATTCTGCATCGTTATATATAAAGTACTCGTATCCTTTACAAAGTGAGAAAAAACACAATAGTTCCCGAAACAAACAGATAAATTGAAGTAATCGTTGCATCTGTCGGCAAGGAGGTAACTAATGAGAATAGATAGGAACGTCCGGCTAAGAATTAAGACCATGCTATTTTTAAAGAGACCCTAGGGTCTCGACTATCATGCTGTGCCTGATGGACTTCGCTCTCATTGTAAAGAAAAATTTAATCTCTTTTCTCCATACAGTTTTTTTATGTCATAGCGTACAACTGAGCTGGAGGTTCGCCTGATGGTAAGCGATCACCACCACCCATGATCTGTCCTCCTTTCGAGCGAGCTGGCCCAATTCGTGCCGAAGCGTGCTCGACTTCCACGTTTGAAAATTCCCGTTGTTTTTATAGTTTTTACGGCCTATCCGTGGCATTTCCAGGATAAAAATGTCCTTTCTCGGTCCTCAAACTACGTTTGCACCAAATTTTATCGCAATTGGTTCAGTGGTTTAGTCGTAGGACACAGACTTTCATGAGTCTGTCTCATTATCCTGATTAAGATTATCATGATTAAATAATATACTTACACATACTCTGTATAAGTGAAGCAACGCAAGTGAGACAATTTAGTCCTTCCTTAGCGGATGCCCAAGTCATAACATCTATCTGCATGCTAAATTTCATCCCGATCCGACCAGTGGGGCCGTGCGTTGATAGATCAGTACGTCAGTCACCTTTGATTTATATATATTTTGATGCAGACTGTTCAAAAGGTTATAATTTCTTTCTAAAAAAGGAAACTAAGACTGCGTGTTTTAACTAATTATAATGTAATTGTAGTTTCCCAAGTAGAAGGATGTTCGAATGAATTGAAATAGATTTTATTAGCGTTCGATTATCATTGCGAAGGTAATGACTGTAAAAAATAAGTTATTGATATAAATTGTAAAATTGAAATATGTTTATTTATTGTTTGGTTTATTTTAGAAAGAAAAAGTGTAGTCTCGTGTCCGCTACTGGGGTATGGGGCAGATGATATACATCTGTTTCACTGATCGATTTTTTTTTATGGACAAGTACCAGACCGAGACTTTTTTTTATTGTGCGTCCCCACCAGGAATTGAACCCAGGACCCCTCGGTTCTACGCTCATGCGTTAACCACTGTACCAAGGAGGCGGACATTTTAGAAAGAAGATCCTAGAAATTAAAGACTTTTTTAACGGATTTTAAACGCGGTCTTCCCGTGACCACGCTCGCTGTAAAGTGTTCGGAACGTCGGATTAATTATATAATGAATATATCGCGCTTAAAATCTGTTAAAAAAGTCTTTAATTTCTAAATGTACATTACTCGCATAAAATTAAACACAAGGTAATACTAAGAAGATCCTAGTTAAGGTTTATATTGTCACAGATATTATAATATAGTACAGTGTTTAAAATAAAAGTTAAGAAAAAAAAAACCTAAAACATTTTCATCTTCCATGCCAATAATTTAAATTAATCAATAGTGTTTTGATAACAATGAAACAAACTGATTTTATTACCGTAATATTGTGTGAATTAAATCTAGAAATGACGATGAAATTTTTAGAGTTTTTTTGTTTGTTTGAACGTACTAATCTCAGGAACTACTGATCCGATTTGTGAATATTCTTTCATTGTTAGGTAGATTATTTAATGTGGATGGCTATATATGTACCACGGACAAAGCGGGGGCATCGCTAATTTACCCATAAAATTATTGTTTTCAAATATGTACTCTTGTTTTAATTAAAGCAAAATTTATTTTATCATATAATCTGCTTCTATAATGGTAGATAATGATTAATTATTATGAAATATTACAATACTTTGCAAGTTTCAAGGAAACCCAAAATGAATAAATGTTTGAGTTTGAGTTTAAGTTTATGAAATAATTTTTCGGTAGTCCCAAAGATAACTCATTCAAACATTCATACGAATTTAATCTCTCTCCCATTATCATAAAACACGTTTTTGCTCAGCACGGTTGAAAGATATTTCTTATCTATTTCGGTCTGATAAAAGTTTTATCTGAGCGATTTTCGTTTGTGATTAAATGGATTTGACTAATAAATAATACAGTACTATAATGTACATACTAGCACTATATTTTTTATAATTAGCACTTACCTGATATAAAATAATAGTGGTAAAGAAGTAGTTACAAGTAGAAAATAATTTTTGCTCGACTTTTTAGTACCGTACTATTAAAAATATTAAGATTATAAATTATTGGGATAATTAATTTAAATAAAAACTATCCTTTATATTAAGTTGGAACAAATTACACATAAAATGCCAAATTTCATCAAAATCGGTTGTGTTGGTGAAGAGTTCATTGGGAACATACATCATGACAATAGATTTTTATATATTTAGATATACGGTTTTTATCAATAACGATTTCTTCGATACAATAGTCATTGCTAGTATAATTTTATTAAATTTTCTACATTACCTTAAAGGTTAGGTATGGTCAAATATATATGTAATTGTAATTATCAAATATATCTATAAATGTCAAATGTCAAATGTCAAATGAGTAAGCGAATAAACTATTTTTATTTTATTAATTTTTTAAATGAGTATGAAATCAACATAAATTATTATTTACTCTTCATTTCTTTCTGTTTAACCTTTTTGAGTTTAAAGATCTGATTAGTCCATATTGTTAAATATGCTGTGTTAGTCTTAGTTAGTCTTTTCAATAAAACATGCATCTATAGTCTTAGTGAGTGAACAAATTTAAACGGAGCATAAACTATACAACTAGCGCCAGTCGTCCAGTGCAAACGAGGCACAACGTTAAATCATTCTTCAGTCAACAGACGAGTCTCCTCTCACGTACAGCTTGTTTATTCTCCATTTATTACTCACAATTTAAATCTGTCCATCTTTTATTACTATTTCAGTAAATATTTAAATAAATAAACGATATAAAATGTGCCTTAACTCTATGATTATACGGTTTATTTCGCAGTGTCGTGGAAACTGTCATTTGAATGTATCGCGATAATTAGCTGGTTCAGTCGGTTTTTTGTTTTTGTTAAAATAACTTGTTAAAATGGTTTATACAATTACGAATTGTGAGAGTGTTGGGGACAAGCGGTGTTCGTGGAAGCAGTTTTTCTTGCCTTTTGTTGGTATGATTTTTTGTTATTTTTTCATGATTTTTTGCAGATTTTTTTGAACATAACTAACTTATTATTGTGTAGGTAGTAAGAAGTTTTGTTGTTTAATTAATAATCATGGCTTTTTGATAAAAATTTTTCTAATGTATTAGTTCAGAGAGCCAGTTATAATGAATATAAGGAAGATGAAAATACATGGAATAATGTCGTTTAAGAACCGCATAATTGTTTAGTATCACTATATGAAATACTCGACGCTTTTGAATCCTAAAAATAGATACCTAATTTAACATTTAGGTACTACCGGTTCGGAAAATAGTTTCAACAGAGAAGAGCCGACATGAAACGCTAAAGTTGCTTTCTTAAAATCATGTCAATTTTAAATTTTAATTGTACATAATCACACCAATATAATAAATGTGAAAATTTGTTTGTTTGGATGTTTATCCGGCATACACGCTAAAACTACTGAACGGATTTTGATGAAATTTTGTATACAGACAGGATATGAGATGACTTGGGTGATAGGATACTTTTTATCCCGATTGTATGCTGCCTTGGGATAAAACAGGAATCTTGATATCCGGGCGGATCCGGAACGAGCGTCTAGTTGTGTGTATTTCTATTGTGTTATTGTAAATAATTGGCTTTCCTTAATGACAATAAAAGAGTTATTATACATGTTTAACGTTTGTATGTCTGTTAAAATTTCAATTAACTTGTTGATTTTTGTGAAATTTATCGTGGAGATAGTCGATTAACTGAGCTTCATTTTATAATGATATTAATTTTATTAACAACATTCTTAAAGGAAGAAAATTGTGCGAAGGATGAGTTTCGCATCCTAAAGAAAAATTAGCGCGGGAAAAAAGGAGTCCAAAGGTTAATGATCTAAAAGAAAACAGTATTGGACTTTATTCTGTTTGTGAGTCGTAACTCGGGTATAGGTTTTTAAAAACATTATTATTATAAAAATTAAAAAAAAAATCGACTTCTACCTTTTTTTAGGCAGAAAATGCCGCGAATTTATGATCTTTCATTTGATATATTTTAAAGAAAATAAAACATATCCCGCGGTTTTTTTCGGGCGCCATCTTTTTATATAGTTCCATCTCATATGTCAATATTTAAGGGTTTGGGCTGTGTGGAGAGCCGGGTTTGGGCTTTGGGGAGCGTCAAATAAATGATTTTATTTCATAATGTTTTGAACAAACTTACCAACATTTTATCTGGGTGTATTGGATGTTGTAATTAACTGGACAAATATTTAGTAACTAGCTGCACTGGTTTCACCCGCGTAAGTCCGTCCCGAAGGTTTATCGGGATAAAAAGTTGCCTATATGTTATTCCGGTTGTCCAGCTATCTACGTACCAAATTTCACTGCAATCGGTTCAGCAGTTTTTGCGTGTAAGAGCAACAAACACACATCCTTACAAACTTTCGCATTTATGATATTAGTAGGATAGGATTAACGACTTTAATATTATATAAGTATTTAAAGTTTATAAAATGTTAGAATTAATTTTCTAATCATCGTATTTGTTAATTATGGTAATTATACAATATCATAATGTTATAGAGTCAATGACATGATTATAGAAATTAATTAACATATCATGTATGTTTAAATTTTAAACATGAAACTAGCTTTCCGCCCCCGGATTTGCTCGCGTGATTTAAGCATTGTTTATATCCTCCCGGCTCCGCCCGGTTGTCAAGATTCCTATTTTATCCCCAGGGAGTATTTATTCTGGATAAAAATTATCCTATCATCCAATTCAGCTCATATCCTGTCTGTGTATAAAATTTCATTAAAATCCGTTCAGTAGTTTCAACGTGATTAACGGACAAATATCCAAACAAACAAACTTTCACGTTTATAATACTAGCTGCGGTTTCACCCGCGTAAGTCCGTATCTAATAGGAATATCGGGATAAAAAGTTGCCTATATGTTATTCCACTTATTCAGCTATCTACGTGCCAAATTTCATTGCAATCGGTTCAGTATTTTTTGCGTGAAAGAGCAACAAACACCCACACATCCATACAAACTTTCGCATTTATATATTAGTAGGATAGGATTAGTGTGATATCAGTATTTACATAGATGAAATAGGAAATATACCGTTATTCCTATAAAGTACATATATTTCAATATATAAATTTCATCACACAATTTTCGTATAAACCTAAGACTGAACTCGTCGAGACATATCTAGATTGATCTTAATTTGTCAACAAAGGTCGAATAACAATTGGAGATGTCGGCCATTATGCTTATACGAGTAGCTGTTGTAAAGGAAATCTCAATTATAGATATAGTACTTCAGATAACATAATACTTAACTAGGCAGGTATATTCTTACAAGGAAAGAGGTCCATCGTATTTTTTATTTATTTTTGTTTGTCTAGATTTGAGGTTGAAAGTTTATGAATACATCAACTATTTATTTATTTTATTACCTTGTATTCTATATTTCTTTAAATGGTTTACATATAAACATTTTATATGTTTATATGTCAACAAAGAAATTGATTAATTTTTAAAGTAAGGTAAGTAAGTAAGGTAAGTACTCAAACATTATGTTTAGCCATTTTTTAATATTACGAAGCAATCAGTTTTAAGTGGATTATATGATTGTTATTTATGTAGAATATATAATAAAGCAATGAATAATTAGCTCCCACTTGAAGTTATGATTGTGTCTTCACCAATGTAGTATCTTATGAAATGCAAAAATTTGCATTTTATTGTAGATGCAATGTTTATAGCATTCAATTTGTATTTAATTTAATTTTACTAAACAATAATTTTACCTAAGTACAGTAAATAATTAACTAATTAATTCCGTAATCCATTTAGAACATTCTATCACCAAAAGAATATTACGTTATGCCTTGTGGCTACATTATCCGCCTCCTTGGTACAGCGGCTAGCGCGTGAGCTTAGAACCGAGGGGTCCTGGGTTCGATTCCCGGTGGGGACGCAAAAAAAAAGTCTCGGTCTGGCAGGACACAGAAGGCTGATCACCTACTTGTCCATAAAGAAAATCGATCAGTGAAACAGATGTACATCATCTGCCCCATACCCCACTAGGGGACACGGGACTTCACTTGTGGCTACATTAAATTTTTTTATGCAATGCTGGCAACTGAGCTGGTGGTTCCCCTGATGGTAAGCGACCATTACCCATGGTCATATGCAGAGTTAGGGCCGCTGCAATGCCTTGAGTTATGCGATAAGGAAAGTTTTGATGACAGGAATGACGGTAATGGGAAGGGTGACTTGAGAACAGAGTGTATCTCTGTCTATTTCTATAATTAAGCTGAAGACTTAAGAAGAGATTTGTTTGAACGCGCTAATCTCAGGAACTATTGGTCCGATTTGAAAAATTCTTTCAGTGCTAGATTGCCCATTTATTGAGGAAGGCTATAGGCTATATATGTACCATGAGCGAAGCCGGGGTGGACCGCTAGTACTAATTAAACATGTATGTTGTATAATCGTGTTCCTCCTTTCAGTGAGTCTGCCCCTTATCACCCATGGTATAGAGAGCAACAACCTCACGATTACATCCCATTCCGGACATTTCACCACGCACTATGGAGTACCATTAAGTAGCACAATGCTGGTGCTCGGGGCGGGCGTGTCGGCACCCGTCCTTTGCGCCACAGTGGACAAGCTGGGACGGAAGTTTGGCATATATATCATTATATTGTTGCAAGGGGTAAGGTTTTCTTTTCTATTTGTATTCATTTTGTTATTATCTATATATATAACACTTAAAGTTGAATGATCTATCAACCACTGGACTAATTTCAAAAATTATTTCACCATTAGAACGCTACAACTTTAGTGACATAGACTATATATAAACGACGGGCGAAGCCGAGTCGAGAAGCTAGTAAAATATAAAAGTTGAAGAAACAACCTTAGTTTCTATTCGACTTGTCAGTTACAATCTTATTTATAGATCACTTGTACTTTAACCTCGATGTGGATATAAACATAAGCTTATGATGAATATAGAACGCCTAGATCATACTACAATACTAAGAGGCTTGATTGGAAATCCAGTCTGTTTCGTGTTACATAATCTCTGCTTTAATCTGATGCTTCTAAACCAATGAGCACCAAGTTAACTAGAGACGTTTGTCTGTGTCGTGACGATAGTTTATCGATGATTTTTATAGCACCTTTTGCCCTGTGTTTTTACTAATAATAAAGTACCTACTTTGATTTGATTTGAAAAAAAGTCGGAAGCCGTTAAAAATATGGAAATAGAGGACGTTTTAGCAAATTACCATTAGTTGGGCCAGCTCGCATCGGGGAAGGTACCCGCGTGCAAGATTAGCGTGAGATAGTGTCGTAAGTACTACTGTGTTTCGTACGATGAGTGGGGGAACTGGAAGCCCATCTATCCTTGCCCTTCCCTGAACTTCCCTTATCAATCCCTTCCTTTATCTCTCCATCCATCCTTGGCTAAAGGCCTCTGTAAATGTTCATGATAATGCGCTTACCATCAGCCGACTAACCAGTTCCATTGCCGACTATTATACAATTTATATGCGTTTGTTATTATGTATAATATATAGGAACTCTTCAGATTGATTTTCTATTATTTTGAATTGTCAAGTGCTTATCCTACTAATACTATATATGCGAAAGTATGTAAGGATGTGTGTCTGTTTGCTGTTGCTCTTTCTCGCAAAAACTTCTGATGCGTTTGCAATGAAATTTGGTACGTAGACAGCTGGACAACTGGAATAACATATAGGCAACTTTTTATTCTGATATTCCTACGTGAAACCGCGGGGGCAGCTAGTATTATATAATATACAAATGAACGCATATATTTTATAAAGGTTTCAGTAAATTAACGAATCTATCACGTAAGCTCACGCAGTGAATGTGTTTAAATGAAAGAGCGTGACCTAAATTGATGAATCGTTATTCAATGAATCGTAGTACTTTATGACAAATTTAAAGAATCGTATGACTAAAATGAGAAGTGCACATCTTAATAGGTATATATATATATATATATATATATATATATATATATATATATATATATGTATAAATTTCGTGTCACTTTACGCGATGGACTCCTAAACTAATCAACCGATTTTAACCAAATTTGCACATTTGTGCAGCTTGATCCGACTTGGAAGATAGTTTATATTATTTCAATTACGATAAGGGCATCTAGTTAATAATAAAATAAATAGAATCAGAATTCTATTTCATTATCTCAATTTATTTATGTATTATTACGTAACGAATACTCTACGTATATTAAAATTTCGCGTCACAATGATAGTTACCATACTTCTCCGAAATGGCTGAACCGATTTTTATGAAATTTTCTGTGCATATCGGGTAGGTCTGAGAATCTACGAACATCTATTGTTCATACCGATAAATGATGAGAGTAAGGCGTTTGCCCGGTCAGGTAGTATTATATAATAATAACTATATATAATAATAACTAGATAACTTCAATAAAGGAGATATATCTAAAAAGACCAAAATTAATCATCACAGCTTTAATGATAAATTCAAAGCTCGAAAAATCATAAAAATATACCATTCAATACATATTTAATTGATAAAAATGCTGGAACATTATAACTTATTCACAAAAGAATCAGCGAAATGAGAATATTGTTTGTATATTTCGCTCTGCTTGGGCCTGCTGATGCTTTTAATTTATCTGAAAAGTATTACATGATCGATATTTCTATAATAATATTATGAAACTGAAGAGTTCGTTTGTTTGAAGGCACTAATCTCATGAACTACTGGTCCGATTTGAAGTTTAGTGTTAGTGTTAAGTTCAGTGTTAGACAGCCCATTTATTGAGGAAGGCTATCCTGATAATCCTATCCTACTTAATCCCCACTAATATTATAAATGCGAAAGTAACTCTGTCTGTCTGTCTGTCTGTTACGCTTTCACGCCTAAACCACTGAACCGATTTCCATGAAATTTGGTATGAAGATAGAACTGACCTTGGGAAAGGACATAGGATACTTTTTATCGCGAAAAAAGGGTAGAAGGGATTGAAATAGGGGATGAAAGCGATATAACCGTATTCTACGCGGGTGAAACCGCGGACGGAAAGCTAGTAATATTATAAATGAGATAGTTTGTAAGGATGTGTGTGTGTTTGTTACACTTTCACACAAAAACTACAGAACCGATTGCCATGAAATTTGGTACGTAGATAGCTGGACAACTGGAATAACATATAGGCAACTTTTTATCCCGATATTCCTACGGGATACGGCCTTCCACGAATGAAACCGCGGGGCTCAGCTGGTAGGCTATATATGTACCACGGGCGAAGCTGTGGCGGACCGCTAGTCATTTCATACACATCAAACGACCTCAATATCGTGACGACACAACGTGAACTGGCTCTAACAACACGCAACTGGATGTGTGTGCAAATACGCTTTTGTAAATTTACACCTACATGTACATACCTATGTATACATGTCAAACGTCCGACCATAGAATAATGTATGCTTATTCAATGTCACATTGTTTTTCTGAGTTCATTATAGGGCTAGTTTGATCTTGAATATTCTGCTAATATTAGACCTTTCGGTTTCATGCAAAACACTAATATGAATGTGAAAGTTTGTTTGTGTGGATGTTTGCCTGTTTGTCCGTCAATCACGTTGGAACGTTGAACGGATTTTGATGAAATTTAGTTTACAGACAGGGTATGAGCTGACTTGAATGATGGGATACTTTTAACCCGATTAAATGCTCCCTTGGGATAAAACAGGATTGATATCCGGACGGAGCCGGGACGAGCGTCTAATGATGTTATAAATAAATTTTTTCTTTTATTTTATGAATGGTCTTATGCATGATTTATGTTGAAAGAATTTTTGAAATCGTTTTAGTTCCTGAGAACAAACAAACAGACAAACTTTTCAACTCTATATTGTTAGTATGGATGTCAGTTCGTGAAGACAGATAGATGGATGTTATTTATGTTATTTTATTTAAAAATAGCTTAATTTGTTTCTATGAAATTTGGCAGATAGAATTAGGTATTGTCTGGATATGTTACTTACTACTCAGTAGGCAGCACGCGAGCGATGCCGCAAGATCTAACTAGTAATCTTTATGAAATTAAAGAATTCAATGACACTTCCTACTAATATTATAAATGCGAAAGTTTGTAAGGATGTGCGTGTGATTGTTGCTCATTCACGCAAAAACTACTGAACCAATTGCAATGAAACGTGGTACGTAGACAGCTGGACAATTAGAATAACATATAGGCAACTTTTTATCCCGATATTCCTACGGGATACGGACTTATGAGTATTACGGTGAAACCGCGGGGCGCAGCTAGTTAATCAATATAATAATATCCTTCCAAAATGCCTCAATAATAAAGCCTTCTTTTGTTACAGATCTGCTGTGTACCCCTCCTTCTCCCTCCAAGCGACATATCCTCTGTGCTCCTCCATTTCCTAGCTGGGGTTTCATCAGCCGGCCTCTTCACCATCATCCCCATATACATCCTGGAGATATCACCGACTGCATCCCGCGGGTCCTTCATATCCCTGATGATGATAATGACGCCGATCGGCTATTTATCAAGACTGGTGATGAGTGGGGAGACTATGATGTACGTGATGGCTGCGCTGGTGATGGTAGAGTTCGTGTGTGTGTTCCTGGTGATCGAATCACCGAGTTACCTGGTGAAGGATAAAAATTTTGAGGTAGGACATTTTCACATGTTTTTGTATGATGATTCAGGTGAGGGTTGAGTTCTGTACTGTGTTCAGTAGCACGCTATTATTTCACGCCAACTGTGGGGGTATGGTACCTTCCCTAGTGGGAGATGACACAATTCGGCCGTAGCGTGACACGCACACACCTACAAACATACGCATACTGACACACATCTTATTTGCATATAATTTATTTTTCTGTTATATAATAATAATAATAATAATTTCATTTATTCCAGCAACTATCAAGACTCATATTGTTACTAACAATATGCTTAATAACTATGTTAGTACATTGAATTAAAAATTTTCCTATTCTATTCTATACCATTGATGCGAATATATATATCCAATTTTAATTTATCGTTACCACGTCGCATTATTCGCTTGTCAAAAGACTTATGTTATAGAGTAATTGGGTGGCAAATTTCTCCTAAATACACGTTTATGTAAATTATTTTATAACCTTTTCTCAGTTATATTTTTAATTTGTTTCGTAACTACATCGTTTAAGTTGTTAGGGGGTAACAAGGGAAGCAGATTCTTTATTTAGGATATACATTAGGATCCCAGCATTCAAGCTCAAATTACAATCCATTTTTTAGCATAAACACGTCTTTCATAGACATTACTTCGTTAAAAACATCATTCTATAGCATTCAAGATATGCAAAAATTAATGTTATTTTTGTATTTCAGCACGCAAAAAGGAACATAGCAAAATTATTGTGCGTTACAGAAGACGATAATTATGTTGGTAGTGAAATGATGAGACTGAAAAATGAAAGTGAAAGAGCGAAGCCCGGAGGCAAGCTGAACCTTATTGATATTTGTGAGTATGACAGGTTACTATTCGTGTATAATTAATTAGTTATTAAAACATTAACAAAAAAAAGATAAAGTCTAAAGCATAAGATAAATTAATATGATTATTGTAAACACTAATTTTATAAATATGAAATTTTGTTGTGTTTGGATGTTTGTCTGTTAATCACGATGTAACTACGGAACTGAAATATTGATATCCGGGCGGAGCCGGGACACGCGTCTAGTCCTATCCTACTAATATTATAAATGCGAAAGTTTGTAAGGATGTGTGTGTGTGTTTGTTGCTCTTTCACGCAAAAACTACTGAACCGATTGCAATGAAATTTGGTACGTAGACAGCTGGGCAACTGGAATAACATATAGGCTACTTTTCATCCCCATATTCCTACGGGTACGGACTTACGCGGGTGAAACCGCGGGGCGCAGCTAGTAACACATAAAAAAGTCACACAAACTAGGCAAAAATGGTACATTTTATCCGTTTTAGCTTGAAATAAGTTTACGTAAATTAGAAAAATCAGAGAGAGGGATTTCCTCCGCGAAAGTCAACCCTGAGTGCTGGCCTTGTTATGATAGAATTTAGAATGAAGAACAGGTTATTCATTATTGTTAGATTTATTTATGAGATTTCGCGCATTTGCTGGGCCGTCTCTTCGATTTAAATTCGAATTCTGGTTCAAATTTTGTTTTATTTTCAACAATTTAAAAATGGAACACCGAATGTTTTGTATTACGTCACTTATTCTTACACTACGTTTTTTAAATCTTTAGATTGTTAATAAAAACGTTTTTATGTACAGAAATTCTACGTATTTATATCGGTTAATTATCATCTATTATTGAGCCTTTGTTCATCTGATTAATTACCCAACAGAACGCCTATTTGACTATATACCTTCCTTTTTTTTAATAAAAATTCTGTTCTTATTTTTTATGTAGGAACGTTTAAGTTGTGAGGAAATATGGTAATTTTTATTTTATTTCTGTATTAATTAACTGCGCCAGGAGATTTCCTCATTTCTTTTAATTTTTTTTAAAAGTTTCTTCACTTTTTCTTTCATAAGATCCTTCTGACAATTAAGATCAATAATAAAATCGAAACAGTAATTCACGCATGATGCTGTGACAAAGGAAAATAGGATATAATTTCTATACATAGAAGATTATTATAAAAAATCCTTTTTAAACGGGTCAATAACCAGTTGATCGATTATAAAAATTAATATTTCTTTTACATATGTGATGTACTCTTAACAGAGCTACTTAAGCTTAACTTATACGTATACTATATCTAAACTTAACTCATACTTCAAGT
The DNA here is from genome assembly GCF_012273895.1 of Zerene cesonia. Classification (NCBI taxonomy): domain Eukaryota; kingdom Metazoa; phylum Arthropoda; class Insecta; order Lepidoptera; family Pieridae; genus Zerene; species Zerene cesonia. Next base: position 1,308,790 of record NC_052127.1, read on the forward strand.
CGACCCGGGAGAAGCCTGGTAGCATAGTTATAATTTGAACCACCAATATAACTAAATACATCTCAATAATTTACCAAGACGATATCATCACTTGTGGAATTCGGTTTCGCAACGCCGCTTCCGTATTTCCAGTAAATTTACAACACCGGCTTACGTTATATAGCTGCCCTATACCGTAATTAAATCGTTTATTTTGGTCGCAAAAATGTAAGCTTTGGATGTGAAGAAAGAGAATATTTAAATGAAAACGTAACGTTTAACAGAATATCCGCGTCACAGTACCAAACTCTTCTGAAACGGATTAAAAGATGTTTTTTTTTTTTATTTCTTATATGGATTCAAGAGAAGGTAGTTTATTATTTTTATGTGACAATTCCGGCAGAACGTTTTTTGACGGGAGGTTGGAACATTTTGAACCGTCTTAAAATATGATTAGGAGTTTTAAATTCAACTATATCTTTTGTTTGTTAGCTAAGAATTTTAGACTGGGTGAACCTAGCTAGTGCAGCTTTCGATTATCAAAAATCGGCTCACCCAGTTAATAGTTATGAGGTACGCAACAAATACTTTTAATTTTTAGTTTTTTAGCTTTGAAATGCAATATAAATAAGAAATTTTGATTAGAAAAAAATTGAACACGAGGCGGGATTCGAACCCGCGTTTCTTGCCTAACCGTAGCAACGGTCTATTTCACAACAAATACTATCGAATCAATACTCCTTTTATTTCTTTCCGTGTTTTAGTGTCATACATAATTTTCTGTTTTAGTTAGAAACAGAATTTGGCGGGACGCTATGAAAATTGGTTTTATGTTATACTCCGTGACCGTCCTCAGTGGAAGCATCATCTTCCTAGACCAGGAGAAGACTTTAGCCCAATTGAAGACTAGTCTAGATCCAGAAAACATGATGGTCCCTCTGTGTTTACTAGCTGGTGGCATAACTGGAGTGGTTTTAATTAGGTTCATGGAAAGAAAAGTGAGTATATGTAAGTAAAACTTAATTACTTACTTAAAATACCTTTCTCTTATCTGTATTTTTAATTTTTTATTATGTACAAATATTGTGAGGAGTAAATAAGGATGATTTTTTATTATTATTATTACTTAATTACTGGAATAGGATCTATCAAAGATTCCAAAAGTTCAGTGTTATTTCTATGGAAAAAATACTTTAAGTCTTCTTCATCAGAGCAGCCTTGCGTTTAACCTGTAAATATTTCCTTACAGTGGCACCTCACATTTGCGTACTCCCTCATAGTGCTGGCTATGGGTGTGCTGGCGGTATTTACTCAGGCTGATTTGACTGTGACGTCATTAAGATGGCTGCCGGTGACGTCACTCGGTGTGCTGGTGTTCGCGTATGGCATGTCGTGGGCGCTACCCACGGTGATAATGGTGGAGATGCTGAATTTTGAGGTTTGGTTTTAATTTATATTTTTTTTGGTTTTTAATTTAATTTTTATTTTAAATTATATTAAAAATATATGCACTACACATAATGGGGAGATAACATTGTCTAAGATACGGGTTCTGCTTAATTTAAACGACTAGTGGCCATGGTTATAAATTTAAGAGTTAAAGACTTTTTAACGGATTTATTCATTTTATAAGTTAACCCGACGTTTCGAACACTTTACAGCTAGCGTGATCAAGGGCAGACTATAATAAAATGAAACACAGGAATATAAATTAAAGTTCAAAAATTTAATTCATCCGAAACGTTAATAAGGTATACATAAATAAAGATTTTCATTGCTTATTATTTTTTAGGTCAGAGCAACAGTTATTGGCATAGTGTACACCTTCTCCCAGATCATAAGATTGGCCCATATACACACATTCAAATACTTCGAGAACCTCATGGGATTGTATGCACTCTTCTATGTATTCGCTGGCATCAATCTCCTTGGTGCAGTGTACAGTGCAGTGGCAGTGCCGCGCGTTAAGGGTAAGAGTGTGAAGCAAATAGAGAAGCAGTTGAGGAGAGTTCCGATATTGAATTTATGAAATAAACGTTTCGATTTGTGGACTCTGTTTGTTTTGTATGTGAATAATTGAAATACATGCTATTATATATATGAACCTTTCTCTTGAATCACTCTATCTGTTTAAAAAAAACCATAAAAATCCGTTGCGTAATTTTAAAGATTTAAGCATGCATAGGGACATGGGGACATAGGGACAGAGAAAGCGACTTTGTTTTATACTATGAAGTGATTTTTGATTTGTTTATGGGAACACACACAACACACTTACACCTATCAATAAACAGAATTGGAATGTCTGTCTTTAATATTAAAAAAATCGTTTTGTTCTCAATTCAATATATGGATGAATATAGATGCACTAAGTTATGGAATATATGTAATAAGAAATAACTATTTATACCAATCTTAATCGTAGTTGCGATATTAAATAAAATCTCAGTAATGCAGGTGAAACGGCGGTGCACAACTGGCGTAAATAAATTTATAATTCAAGCCGTAAGGTACACGCTTATAATATATTATATAATAATTATCATATACTATATATAGCTTATTACATAGAATTAGCTCACATACAGAAATAAATGATGATGTTTAACACCACATCATTGCCAATAAAAATAATGTTTGTTAATGAGAAATTGATTAAAAATATAAAAACATATTTCATTTATAAATGTACAGACAACCTTTATTTTTCAGTTTTATTTTTATATCTCTTTATTATATTACGAACAACGCTTCTAACGCACTTTTATTAGCTTGACTCGATTTTGATCCACATTAAATGATTATATTGAAATCAAACTTTGCACACTTATCAAGGATCGGTGACAATACAATAATTTCATTCGCTTATCTTACTAGCTGCGCCCCGCGGTTTCACCCGCGTAAGTCTGTATTCCGTAGGAATATCGGGATAAAAAGCTTATGTGTTATTCCAGTTGTCCAGCTATCTACGTACCAAATTTCATTGCAGTCGGTTCAGTAGGTTTTGCGTGAAAGAGTAACAAACATATACATTCATCCTCACAAACTTTCGCATTTATAATATTAGTAGGATACGATAGGATTAGGATAGCCATTATTACCCAATATCCTTACCTTTACTCTGTATAAGTGTAACTGAGACAATTTAGTTGATTCTGTCAATAAAGCATGTTTTTAAAACTAATTTTATCATGTTAACAAGTTCGTTTTACATCTCACATCAAAGAAAGAATATATTATAAATTTGCAAAAATGTCGCGCCATATATTTTAGAGATGATGATATTTTAATTTCGAATAAAGTATAAATTTACTCTCACAAATTCAATTTACGACAAAAAAAATTTACGATCCGCCAGGCGACGAGTTTTTGCCATAAATTTTTATCTCAAAAATAAAATATTGCCTTTTATTTTGCGTTTTAACGGCACTTATTTCATTTATTATTTAATTTGAAAAACAATTTCTTAAAAAGGGTTTGTGTGATTTTATAAACAATTAATAAGTTTGTTGTAAATTATTTTATCTTTTACATAATTTATATAATACTAGCTTCACCCAGCGTATTCGTTTACGTGTACATATATTTACATAATAATTTACTTGTGAAAAAAATCTCACCAAAAATGGGTAAATATTTTTTGCGCGAATCATAAAATGATTATATAAATGTCTAGCACCATTGTGTGTGTGGTCAAAATTATATTTCATTAACTACCTACACTTTTATAAAATATTAAGTATCAATTTAATTCTAATAACTATAACAAAAAATACAGAACAACCTACCAATTGTCAGACTAGAACAAATTTAATAGGACCACCTGCATGCAAGCTCTTTCAAATAAAAAAAAATCATGAAATTCGATTCTCCCAGTCGAAAGCTCTGAGGTAACAAACCCATTGAATTGATAACCTCCTGTTTTTGTAGACGGTTGAAACTAAAATCGGCTT
>NC_052127.1:1313721-1316351 GCF_012273895.1 Zerene cesonia
ATATATTTTTATCCACCATAACAGATTTAAATTTATTCAAAGAAAACAGCAACATTCTTAAGCTACCATTTTTTTATTTTAAACTAGCAAACTAGCTGGTGCTTCGCCTGATTGTAAGCGATCACCATGTTAAATGAAGATTTTCAGAGCTACCTCTGCCTCTAGAAAAGCAGTAGGAGATAAAGAATGAGTTGGGAGGGCGAGGAAAAGATACCTGCTTCCGAAGACAGAATATATATAGATAGATAGATTGAACGTTTATTAAAAGAACACATTAAATACACGACAATTACAAAATAAAACAATTAACAAACAAATAGGCAAAGAAAAATTAACACACAGAGGAAAAAATAGGACGGAGACAAATGTGCACTGTGTTCTTAAAAAGGGTCTTGGCTCAGTATGAATGTCGGAGTCAATGGGACCCTGACGCTGATATTCTGCCAACACCACTTGAGGGTAGAAGCATAAGATACTAAAATAATTGAATAGAAGAACCTATACTATTGATAGTTACGGAACGGTGTGAGATGCAGTCGTAGCGGGAATCTCGCTTCGTGGAGCCAATTTTCAAGCCATTTGCGGAGGTATTTAAATTCATTTTGAACATATTGCCTTCGATGAATACCTTTTAGATAAATTCTTCGGTTATTATTATAGGAACGAGACGAGGCGAGTTTTTTCAATTGTTTTTTTTGAGAATAAAATACATTGTTATTTGCATGTTTATGAATTTAGAGTCCATACGTACAGGATGTGTTTTTTTAGAAATAATAAAAAATAACAATAATGCTTTGAAGTACATAGTTTCGTTTTAAGCTAAGCGTACACACGGCGAATGAGATGAAATCGCGCAGTGACATTCCAGAGTCTATTAAATTTTATCATTCAACGAATTTCGAATGAAACCCATGCATATTAAATCGTTTATATATCATAGCTATTTATATGATCATTGTAAGTTTACATCGGAATGAGATATTTCACCTAAAGGCTATCTCTTAAAATCATTACTTATATTATAAACTATCGGTCCGCCTCGGCTTCGCCCGAGGAACGAACCACTTCTCTCCATATATTATACATAAAGAAATCTTATTATAAATGTGTGTAAAACAGTACAGTAAGTTTATCATGCGGCCTTATCACTTAATAGTCATCTCTTCCAGTCAAGCGGAGTAAAAGGTAATCGGCGTTTAATATTAAAGTAGTATTAAGGTAGGTGGAAAAGACCTTTCTTGTGGCTTAACAAAAACGTTACAAAAATAAAGCGAACGGGTCGAGCCGTTCTCGAGTATTCCGCTTAGCAACACATTTGTTGATTCGTTTTATTGATGTGTGTTTCTTAGTTTGTTTGTCTTTCTCTCACATCGGAACAGAATGCTTGAATTGTATGTTTCTATGTATGGTGATATATAGGACGATAAACAACAAACTTAATCTAACCTCTTTACTGGCTTAACTAAAAAAAAAAAAATAAAAAATAAAGAATCATTTATTGAACAAATTATAAATCACATAGAACATGAAACCCAGACTCCTAATATAGCTTTCGCTGTGTTTCAGGAGTCTGTGTCTTCCCGATACAGTACATAATAGTTCAATTTAGACACAATAAAATGTAATTGCAGCTACATATATAACTGATTTTAAAGAATATTTTAATCGAAAGCCTATCTGGTCCTATTTCAATTTGGTCTAGTTGTAAAAATGCGAAGGTATTTTCCGTCAAAAATGATTAAATTCATTTATTTTATAATGAATCTCTTAACATAGCACAGAAGGGATAGTTCCGAGCAAGCGCTAAATACTTCCGATCGCATATCTATATATATTCTATAATAGAAATGTCTCCAGAACTTTCCCCACGTCTTATGAGAGATAAATTCATTATGGCGAGCTTGATGACATTTAGACAAATTGGATCTTAGGCAATTGGCTTCGAACACTGTTATTAATTGGATTATAATGGCTTAGGAGATTAGTCACCTTTATATGTGAGAAATTTGGACATACCTGGGTAAAGATGTAGTAGTTTACTGTTAAATAGAACTGCATATTACGATAGAGTTGTAGTACAGAGTTTAAGATTTAACTAGCTGTTTCCTGCAGCTTGCCCACGTGGCCAAAATAATATTCGTGGTACACAATTTTATCCACTTTTTTTTGGACTGAGGAATAGAATTTATCAAATTCTTTTCTTAGTGTATGCTTTTTTTTATGGCAGGGCAAGCAAAGGAGCAGGTGGGCGACCTGATGTTAAATGGTCACCACCGCCCATAAACACTTGCAACACTAGAGGTGTTACAAGTGCTTTGCCGGCCTTTTAGGGACATTTACGCTCTTTTCTTGAAGGCCCCAATGTCGTGATTGTTCGGGAACAATTACGTCATATCATCTATCTGCATGCTAAATTTCAGCCCGATCCGTGCAGTAGTTTGGGCTGTGCGTTGATAGACCACTATGTCAGTTAAACCTTTGAGTAATACATTTACATAAATGGTTTTAATTCGCTAACTCCATTGAATATCATCAGGATTCAGGGTCATGAACCAATAGTCCGGTCAATTTAGACATTCGAAGTTACATAAAGTCCCAACAAGCTGAATTTCTGTGAAGTTGTTTAAAAC
>NC_052127.1:1317351-1318890 GCF_012273895.1 Zerene cesonia
TTTCTGTGGGGGTGTGGTACTTCCCCAGTGCGAGCTGGCCCAATTCGTGCCGAAGCGTGCTCGACTCCCACAATAAAAATGGAATGGAATTAAAGTCGGTTATATACGGGTGAAGCTTATAAAAGCTTGTTTTGTAAATTATTTACTAAACGGACTTTTAAAAAATTTGTATACGGCAGCCCTATTGTAACATCAAGTCTCAACTATCTAGTGTAAAATAAAAGAAGAAATTAAACAAAACAAAGCGTTACCTACTAAGCACAAACAAAAAAAAACAATAATGCAAAAGAGTGAAAAAAAAAATTAAAAAGAAAAGTCAATCAATTAACGGTGCGAGCGGCGCCCAGCCAATGTCTAGCCACAAAAAGGTTCTAATCTGAATAAATTATAGCGCAGCTCATCTGTCGTTTTGGTTCCAATGAAATTCAATTATAAAATTGAATTTCCCACAAGACTCGAACATCACCATTTGATGGATTATTTCTCGGGATGTTTGATAAAAAGTGTACGTCAAAGGACTTGAAATTCGACGTAATAGATGTTTAATGGACGCGAAAAACGAAATTATCTCTATCAATTATATTTTTGGTCAAACTAATTATGAGACCTTCATTTTCGTATTTCGTTAGTAATTAAAAATGGGCTTTGATTCAAACGCTTTGCATAACCGTCTTAATTTATGTTAATATTTGTTTGTATTGACGAAGTTTTTTTTATGCCATCATCGGCAATGGAGCTGGTGGATCGTCTGTATGTAAGCGCTACCACCGCCGATGAACATTTGGAGAGGCTCAAGGTCAATTGCGGACCTTACGCTTCTAAAATGGATTGCCGACTTCAAATTGGAAAGGGATTAAGAAATGATTGACAAGAGGCATAAAGGAAAGAACTGGGTAGGGTAGGGAAAAGGATATGGACCACGAATTAAAATTCAAGTTGCACGTTTTAGACATATATAATTGAGTGAATTGATTATCTAATACAGTACTATATTATGAGTGGCATTAATAATGCATATTTGTTAGCAAATAGTAATCCTAAATTACATTTAAATAATTAAGCTCTAGACGTTTAAGACGAGATTTCCTCCCGCGGTTTCGTCCGCATGGTCGCCAGAAATTTGCTTAGAAATGAGATATTTCACAGCAGTAAAAAGTAGCCTATATCACTGTCTAGTCTCTGAACTATCCCTAGACATAAAACTCATGACATAAAATCCTCAATTGTGTCGTGAAAGTAGCAAGATACACTTTCGTATTAATAATATGAATTCCACACTAGATTTAAATGAGTTCTTATTACTATTAACTAGCTGCGCCTCGCGGTTTCGCCAGCGTAAGTCCGCATCCCATAGGAATATCGGGATAAAAGTTGCCCATATATTATTTCAGTTGGCCAGCTATCTACATACCAAATTTCATTGCAATCGGTTCAATACTTTTTGCGTGAAAGAGCAACAAACACACACACATTCTTACAAACTTTCGCATTTATAATATTAGTAGGATAGTGATGTGAACTTATTACATCATGTGAACT
>NC_052127.1:1319890-1325924 GCF_012273895.1 Zerene cesonia
AATGTTTATGGGCGGTGGTGATCGCTTACCATCAGGCGAACCACCAGCTCAGCTGCCTGCTATGACATAAAAAAAAAATACAAAAATGTGTAGAATGAAGCCCGCAAAGAATGAGACAGAAATATACATACTATTTTATATTTTATACACATTCATCTGATTCTTTTGTCGATTTACTGAAGTTTCACTTCTATCGTGTGTGAATCGCACACACACCTTTTTTATTTTGTATGGAAGTCTGGAAGAGATCGCTACCTAGCGATAAGACCACCATTTGTGCACATTCTCTCTTTTTTCTATGTTTTATGTAAATTTTGTGTGCAATAAAATATGATCTAACTGCCTATCTATAGGCCACACGCTGCTATTTCACGCCACTCGACTGTGGGGGCTAGTATTATTCTACTATTCCGCGGTACGAGCTGGCTTAATTGTAACTAAAGCATGCTCGACTTAGACGTTGAAATAATTATATTAAATGTTTTAAATTAATAATCTACACTTACTTATATTATAAAGCAGAAGAGTTTGTTTGTTTGAACGCACTAATCTCAGGAACAACATTTCCGATTTGAAAAATTATTGCAGTGTTAAATAGCCCATTTATTGAGGAAGGCTATATGCTGTATATGTACAACGGGCGAAGCCGGGGCGGCTATTTATACATAATTAAACAATCAATTTAGGTTTACACTACTATTATAGAGAGGATACTTTTGTATTTTTTTATGTTTGTAACATTTTCACGCAAAAATTGCTGGACCCATTTAAAAAATTATTACACCAGTAGCAAACTACGTCTTCACTGAAAGTCCTAAGCTATATATTATGTACTATAGGTGAAGCCGGGTAAAAAACTAGTTACTTATAAGTTACTGATTCATATTTTTATTGTTTAATATATTACGATTTAACCAATTATCTTCAATTTCTAATATTTGTAACGACATTCTAAGGTCAATAAACTGCTATATGAAGGTTTTATTAATGCGAATCCCAGAGCCTTAACTCCTTGTTAACTTGGTATGTAAAATTACGAATTCTTAAGAAACTACATTTTCTTAGGACGTAAGTAACTTAGAAGATGGAGTTTAGTTCGAGAAGAATTTCTCTTTCTAGATTATGCTGATTGACTGGCAATTTGAAATAAGTTAGTCCTAATGCGTAAAGGTTTCAGAAAAGATTTTTGACCCTTTTATGAAACTTTTTAAATTTAGTACTAGCGTAGTCGAAAGAAACATACAGTCCCGGAGTTTTCCCGCATAGTTCTCCGAGTCCCCATAGAAATAAAACTATGTTAAGCTCTTTCTCGGATCACAAACTATCTTCCTATTAAATACCATTCAAATAGGTTCATCGGTTTAGGAGTGTAGAAGAGACAGATAGGCAAACGTATACAGGTAGTTTCCCATTTATAATGTAAGTAGAGATTAAATATAAATTAGTGAACGAAAATATATATGATTCAGCTATTAAAACAGTATGTTAGAATATTAATTTTGTTCAAGTTAATTACGCTGGCCGTGATTTTTGCTATTAGAATTGAACAGGAGAAAAAAATTCTTGTATACTGCTTATTTTACTCTAAGCCTTTACAAAAAAATTATAATGATAAAATAATGATTCTAATGTAGAATTTTTCAAATCATTACGTACCAGTTTCGTCATGAGGTTTTTCTTTCACCGATCGCAGTATGGAGTCATGTCATGGTCATGGAATTGAATGAAAATTAAAAACTAATAAAATCAATAATTTCTAGTTAATTATTTCATTCAATTTAACTGCGTAACCAGTAAAAAAGAATTTTCCCTGATGTTAGCATAAATAAATAACAGCAATGCCACGTTTCATGCATTGCGTGTTCAACTTTTATGAATACGCAATGAAACAAACGTAAGAATGTAAATAATTACATGACATGTATGAAAATATGACTGTAAAATTACGTCATCATACACCGTGAAATGTAAGTTTTGTTGGTCTACAATGTATACCCTGCTTCTCAAGGCGGTTATTAGAAAGAAAGAAAAAATTAAATTTATTGTTTTTTGACACGAAAACAGCACATGAACGGTAAGTTAAAACAATATTTAACAAAATCTTCCAACTAATATTATAAATGAGAAAGTTTGTTAGGGTGTGTGTATGTTTGTTACTCTTTCACGCAAAAGCTACTTTATCATTAGCAATCTTTATCATTTTTTTAGCGATATTCCTATGGGATACAGACATACGCGGATGAAACTGCGGGGCGCAGGTAATATAATATATTTTTGTGATATAATATCTTCTACGGAAATAAACTTTATATTGGTTGAAGAGTTTTCAAGCTTAAGCATTACAGATATAAAAAATGTAAATAAAAACGTTTTGGAAGTCCCGTAAAATACAATTTTACCTTTATGAAGAAACAAATAAGCATCTCTTTAAAATCTTTAAAATTGTTGTTAGACTACAGTGTCGAATTAATATTAACTAAATTACCGAAAGAGACAGAAATAACATTGGAAATGCCCTCCTACACAAGAGATTAGATTTTCGTTAGCAATAAAACAGTTTATGGAAAACTTTTAATGCACTTAAGTTGACAAGTGAGTAGTTTATAAAAACTTCACTTTAAACTTAAACGAATGTAGTTTTAATCGGATGTATAACAAGATAATTTAAAAACTAACATGAAAAGAATGGGATTTTTAAACATACATAAAACTCCTTTAGACTCTATTTTAGTCCTCTTTAAATTGACAGCTTTAATAAGCATTTTATTAATCTTAATTTACCTTTAATGTTGAATGAAAAATTATCTATAATAAAAGAAATAATATAAATAGAGATAAAATATCTATATTATAATTTAAGATCTTAAAGAATATCAAGAAACGTATTTATTTCCTTAACAAAACATTTCCAGTCTCGGAACTTTGACTTCCCCAAGTCGAATACTAAAACCTGATGTCAGATTGTTAGATCAGAGAGCTGCGAGGTTCACTATAATTGCAGACCCTTGTCATACGTCAAACTGTGACCACCCTACAGTACGAGGTTCGGTTGGCGCCCAATGAGACCTTAGACTTTAGAGTTACCTTCATCCTGGTATGATGGTCGCGTGACCTTTTGACAGATTTATGATATACTACGTTTATGTTTGTTACTCTTTCACGCAAAAACTGCTAGACCGATTGTAATGAAATTTGGTACGTAGATAGCTGGATAACTGGAATAACAAATAGGCAAATTTTTATCTCGAAATTCCTTCGGGATACGAAGTTACGTGGGTAAAAGCGCGGGGCGCAGCTAGTGTTTTATTAACGCGAGATTCGTATGTTTACTGTATATTTTTTTATTTCTAATCTGGTCTGGTCATCTAGTTATTTTCTTTTCTTATTATTTTAAAAAGGGATGTCCTACTAATTTTCAATTCGAAAAAAATCTTAATTCCTGTAGAAGCTACGATGATCCACACATTAAATTATTTGATCATCTCAAATCTTAATCAGAATATGTTCTTCTATTTTCGCATTCTTAGACGTAAATTTAAATTATTTTACGCAGCAATCTATAGTCAAGCGTCTCATGAGAGAATCAATTCAAATTACATTATACCTAGATTTAATGCGTCGAAATTTCTAGTCACCATATATAAGACATCAAATAAATCTTTCACGCTAATAATACGAATATTTCAATATCACATTTTGCTCAACGGTCTTTGTGATAATCTTATTATAATATGGAATGGAGATAACAATTTCTCTACTATGTGCTTTCACGATGAATTTCATAACTACACACGCCTCTTGGTTTTCAATCTAATTTCGTATTATTATGGCCCTTGGTACATATATATGAGTATAGCACGCAGTGAATTTGCAGGTTTCTAATGGTGAAAGAATTTTTAAAATCGGTCCAGTGGTTTTTGTGTGAAAACATTGCAAACATACAAATATAAAAATAACAATTTCCCTTTTTATTTTCTTAGTGTCAGGAATATGAATGAATGTCAAAAAATAATATAGAATTGTAATGTTGACATAGAAGCAACAGCTGTTAAATCTTAAATACTGCTGCACCATTTCCCAATATCTAACTCCAAATATCAAATATGTACTGTAATGTCCTAATAATACAGTTTAAAATGGATTTCTACTTTATTTTTGGTTTTGTTTCATGCAGCACGATTATAAAAGCAATCTCTGGCTTAAAAGAATTTCATAATCCAATGAAACCCTCGACATTTCTAAACGATATAACTAAAACTTCCTCAACTGTTACCATCCTGTGCGTAAAAAGTTAAATGAGTTATGATATGCCCACATTGCCAGTACGAAACCTCCATGAAATGAGTTGTTTTAATGAAACGTCAGAACGCAACGGAGAATAATGGGCAACTCTTTCTGCTATGATTACTTTTTGAGTTAATAAATGAGGGAAATGCTAAAATACAGCAATTTATTGTCATTACAATATGGGAACAACTGGCTTCTGAGGTCGCTTTGTCATCATTATCAGGTTTTAATATTGCACTTTTAATATGGGAACCGAGTACGCTTCGGTACGAACTGGGCCAGCTCGCACCGAAAGTCACACTCCACAGAATGCTAGCGTGAATTAGTAGCACTCGAATGCATAATGCACGTTTTGTACGGTAAGTCCGTTTCCTTTCCTTCACCCTTCCAAGTTCTTTCCGTCTTTTCTGTCGTCCATCCTTTCCTTATCCCTTATCTCTTAAAGTGGATAGCGCATCCGTATAGGCGCTACTTCTTAGAATGTTCATAGGCGGTGGTTTATCGCTTACCATCAGGCGAAACGCCAGCTCAATTGCCAAATACAACATAAAATAATAGTTTAAAAAAAATAAAAAAATTTATCAAATTAGTGTATTGTCATCGGTCCTCAATAAATCTACAAAGTTTGAACGAAATCTGGCCGTTTAAAGTGGGTCAAAATCGCGCCCAAAGAAGTCGGTTACAAACAAACATACAGGTGAAGCTAATAAAAAGCGTGTAAAAATATAAGAATTATGTCTCAGCTCTCGAACTATATCTGCATTAAACTTAAACCAAATCGGTTCAGTTTATTCGTGAAGAAGAGACTGGCAAATGGAGACTTTCGCATTTATAACTAATACTTCCTACTATCCTACTAATGTTATAAATGCGAAAGTTTGTAAGGATGTGTCTGTGTGTTTGTTGCTCTTTCACACAAAAACTGCTGAACCGATTGCAATGAAATTTAGTACGTAGACAGCTGGACAACAGGAATAACATACAGGCAACTTTTTATCCCTATATTCCTACGGGATACGGACTTACGCGGGTGAAACCGCGGGGCGCAGCTAGTAACTAATATTTTAGTAGAGATGAAATTAGTCTGGCAATGGACATTTGATAGCCTGTTTGCCCATAAAGACTATATCGATCTGTGGAACAGATGTGAGCTCTGTTTGACCCTTGGCCCTTGCCACATTAAAGTATGAGTAAAAGGGAAGAAAAATTGATGAAATAACTCCATAGATTAATATTTTTACTGTAATCATTTGTAGTTAGACTTAACTAGCTTTTGCCCGCGGCTACGCACGCGTTAAATCCGGAGTAGTTTAATAGATGTTATTACACATATAAACCTTTCTCTTGAATCACTCTGTCTATTAAAAAACATCAAAACAGAGAAAGAGAAACCCGTAGGAATATTGGGATAAAAGTTTCTCTATATGTTATTCCAGTTGTCCAGCTATCTACGTACCAAATTTCATTGCAATCGGTTCAGTAGTTTTTGCGTGAAGGAGCAATAAACACACACACATCCTTACAAACTTTCGTATTTATAATATTAGTTAATGTAGTGATTGTCGTTTTAAAAGTTGATAATAATAATAATATAACATAATCTTAAAGTTGATTTAATAATAATATCAATTTTAAGAGTAGATATTTATCAATTTCTAAGATAAGAACTATTCAAATTATACTTAGTCTGGCCATAAATACTGTTACACTTAATTATAAAAAAATATTACATTTGAATTTCGAATCT
>NC_052127.1:1326924-1333602 GCF_012273895.1 Zerene cesonia
GTAATAAATGTTATTTGCAGTTAACAATTTTCTTTTTTCTTTATTACAATATTTATGGCAAGACTAGGTATTTGCATCTAAAAGGAAAATGCAATAAAAGAAGTAATTAAAAAAATATTTCGACTTTTCAATCCAGCAAACTCTGTGGAGTTCGCAACAGTCATAGTGATAGATAACCACAAATATTGAAGCATTTCACTAACAGTTCGCTTATCTAAATGCGATTAAAACGATCTAAACGCTTCAATCGCTGCAAACTCCATTATTGTTCTATTTTTATTATATCTAACTTCGCAAACTCCGCAATAGGTACCAAAAGAAAAGGCCGGAATTTAGCGCTCATAATTTGTCTCTTTTAATCACTCATAATTTATCTTAGAGCATTGGTGGCTCAGTGGTTAAGACCTCGGACTTAAAGTGAAAAGTCGGAGGTTCAAAACCGGGCAAGCGTGCAAGAAATAAATTGATTTTATATTTTATCTGCGCGTAATTCACATCAAAACTTCTCGAAACGGTGAAGGAAAACATCGTGAGGAAACCGACATGTCGATGAATCAAAAGTTCGACGACTTGTGACATCTGCCAACCCGCACTTGGCCAGTGTGGTCGATTACGGCCTGGACCCTCACAGTAGGCCGGAGTCCCTGCAGTGGACTATATAGGCTGATGATATCTTTCTCAAGTGAATATCATTTGTCGATTACTAATCCTAGTATCATATTAGTAAATACAACCTTAGTATAGTGTTTTCTTATGATCGATTAATTTCAAAACATCCATATTTCGAAATACAGCTAAATAACGTTTTTATCAAACACGAATGACTTGTATCAATTAGTTTAATGGCTTGGCACTCTCATGAAATGACATATCTTATTTTCTTTCTATAGAACAGCTTTTTGTTTGATGTTTTGGGAGAAATATTGAGAAGAAAGATTGATGTGTATTTATTTGAAAATTAAAATCAAGTTTGATTTTAACATGTTCTTTTATTTACTTATAAGAGTTTTGAAATATGTTCAAACTGTAATACATGTTAGTTTCAATTTATTTCATTAGGATGACTCTGTTCAAATTCTATTAAATATTAATTATTAATTCTATTATAATTAAGAAAACAACAATGTATTAAAGTATTAAATACATATTAAGCTTCTTTTACGTTATTAAAAAGTGTTAGTTCATGGGACAGGTGTGCGACTTCACAACACGATTTATAATATTATTGGAATCATATGAATCGATTCTCGTAACAAGCTTTAATAATAACAGCTTAGCCTGCGTAGTCAAAGAGAAGGAAAATGTTTCATCGCGGTAAAGTAGTCCAACACTCTTTCTCTTATGCTTCAGGACATATGCTAATTTCATAGTGTGTTGAAAACATTTTTTTTTTTCATTTAATTTTTGTTTTTATTTTTTATTTTAATGTATTTGTGTGTTTGTGCGTGTTAAAATCGTACAAATTTGATAAGATGAAAAAATGACAAGGATACCTCTAAATATTTATTCTCATAGCTAAAAAACATACTAGTTAGGTAAACATTCTGATTTTGTGCGAAATTATTAAATATATTCTTTGATTGTTTGATTGAATGATCATCACTAGCCCATATATGTTCCCACTGCTGGAACACAGGCCTCCGATGAGGGTTCAGGCCATAATCCACCACGCTGGCCAAGTGCGGGTTGGCAGATGTCACATATCGTCGAACTTTTGATTCTTGGACATGCCGGTTTGCTCACGATGTTTTCCTTCACCATTTTAAGATAAGAAAATTTAGATTGAATGATACAATATCAGAAACTACTGGTATGAACAGATTATTTATTGTCTAGTTCTCTTATCGAGGAAGGCTATATAGTATATAATATCGCGCTACAAATAAGGAACGGAGTCTCGATGAGAACTGTTGTATAAGATAAATATTCGTTTTCAGAGCAGACGATATTACGTGGGTCATATTTGTAGAATACCTAGAAATATGTTGTTGCGTTTTGTATAGGTGAATAGATGACTAGACTACTAGCTAGATAGTAACAATTTCTATGCTGTCTGACTTTTTAAATTAGTGAATTGGTGGACTTTTGTATATTTTTATAGTGTTTGTAATTTGTGTGATCAGACAATGAAAATGTGTGTAATGGTTTTTTTTATACATAGTCGGCAAGGGAGGTGGTGGGTCGCCTGACAGTAAACGCTGCCACATGAACATTTCAACTGTAAGGTTAGCAGCCGAAATCGTAAAATAATAGTATTTCAATTCTACCATCGTGTAATAATAACGTAGAGCTGGTAGGATTTGCCTATTTCGGCTAATGTGATCCTAAATGTAATATTTGTAAGACACAAAGAAAAAAATTATATATTTATTTTATATATTCTTTGCCATTGTATATCTGTTTTGTTTACTTATATGCGCTATAGTTGCAGCCTGCTACGGCTATGGCATCATGCTGTGATAAGACTCTTTTCAGAAAATTTAATATACTAAACGATATTTTATGTCAGCAAAGAATTTTAAATTTTTCTTTTTTTTTACGGCGGCGGTTAGCGGTCCACCCCGACTTCGCCCGTGGTACATCTATAGCTTATGACCTTCCTCAATAATTGGGTTCGAACACTGCAAGAATTTTTCAAATCGAACCAACAGCTTCTGAGATTAGTGCGCTCAAACAAACAAATTCTTCAGCTTTATAATATAAGATATAATCTTCAGTAGTATTAATAAAAAGTAGACGGATAAGTAATAACTTAATCATCTACTATACCTTGTATATGCTTTACACACTACGATGTGATTAGTTTTATATACCAATTTTGATGAGATCATTGCCTAGATAACTTTATATACATCGCGAATTATATATGGCTTTACATGAAAACATATAATTAGTTTCAATAAAAATCAAACGCTTTCAAATTGCTGGAAGCAAACTATTTAAATGTGATCATGAGCATTCAAATTAAAGTCGAAAGTCTTCATCAAAGTCGGCTTATCTAGTCAAAACTTCTGAGGTAACAAACCCAAAACATACAGTCAAATGTAAAAGCGTCGCCAATTATTGAAGTTGGTTGAAAATATAGCGAATATTTATTTCCAGATTTAGCAAGGATAAGTTAAAAGTCATTAAAATAATTAGGGTTGTTTATAGAAAGGGTTTGTTGTTCCATGATGCTAGCAATAAAGATAAATTAGGAAGTATCTTATTATTTGGGACACTATCCATTTTAATTAGGGTACAACGTATGATATTACATCTGACCTACCCCTTGGTGCAGTGTTTGACACGCTAGCGAACAACCGAGGGGTATTGGGTTCGATTCCCGGTGGAAACTACAAATTAAAATGTCTCGGTCTGGTAGGACATAGAAGACTGATCACTTACTTGTCTGTAAGGAAAATTGACCAGAGTAACAGATGCACAATGCAATTGTCCCATACCCCACAAGGGGACATGGGAATTCACTTTTTATACTATCATATCATCCCTACTAATATTATAAATGGAAAAGTAAATCACTCTCTCTTTACGCATAAACCACTGAACCGTTAGAGCTGATATTGATAAATACAATTTGACAGAATCCTTAAGGTTCCGTACGTATAAGAGCCACTGCAACAAAAAACAAGGCAACCCATCCAATTCATAACCGTGCCAATCGCTGCTTAACCTCGATTATTTATTTGCTGTTATAGCGGCAACAGACATCTAATTTTTGAAAATTTCAGCTAACTCACTATCACGGTGCATGGGACAGTCTGGTGACGACCGGATGGACAGACAGTTGGACAGCGAAGTCTTGATAATAGGGTACCGTTTTACCCTTTGGGTGTGTTTGCGTCTGTGTGATCCCTAAGAACCTAAAAATATGATCAAATAAGTTTTCTTTGATTAGAAAAGGCGTTGTTTGATTGCTGGAAAACAATGTACCTAGTTATTTTTATATCCAATATTTTCTATAGACATAGGTTATTTGTATATATGCAGTGGCTCAGTGGTAAAAACTTCGGACTTAAAAGTCGAGAGTTCGAAACCAGGCGAGCGAGCAAGGAACATTTTTTTTGAGTGTATCTGCATATTATTTTCATCACCACTGCTCGAAGCGGTGAAGAAAAACATAGTGAGGAAACTGTCATGTCGAAGAATCAAAATATTCAACGACATGTGACATCTGCTGACGCACTTGGTCAGTGTGGTGGATTATCATCATCAGCCCATACATGTTCTCACCCCTGGGACACAGGCCTCCTATGAGGGTTCAGGCCATAATCCACCACGTTGGCCAAGTGCGGGTATAATTTAAATTCAATCTTATTCAATTTATCTAGCAAATTTACTTCACAAATTTCCAGTTACTGATTAATTTTGGTTAAGACATCCTTTGACAAATACCGTCAATTTGTTTGACTTGTGAGGACGGTGATTGATTGGCTATCTCTACACTTTGTTATTTCGGAAGAAACACGTTTCTTAAACGCGTTATTATAACAGATAGGTATCGAAACGGGCCTACATGACGCACTATGGACTTTATTCGTAAGAATGGTTATTGTATCCATGCACATCGCCAAAATATGTGAAAAATTAGGCGATTTATCTTACAGTTTTTCATTTTTGAGAGTATTTGTCATAGCGGGCAACTGAGCTGGTGTGGTGGTTCGCCTGGTTAGCGATCACGACCGCCCATGAACATTCGGGGCAGAAGGAATGGACTAGGAAGGGTGAGGAAACGGTAACAGGCTCTCGGCCTCATGATTCTAAAATGTCGATGGTGCCAAATGACGTCATTCATACGGTTAGTAATGCATTTTTTCTAGTGCTATTTACGG
Source organism: Zerene cesonia (assembly GCF_012273895.1). Lineage (NCBI taxonomy): Eukaryota > Metazoa > Arthropoda > Insecta > Lepidoptera > Pieridae > Zerene > Zerene cesonia. Next base: position 1,331,757 of record NC_052127.1, read on the forward strand.
CTAAAAAATTACTATAATTACTAAGTCATAGTGATAGACAATATAGAAATTTATTTTTGTGTATTTTAATAAAAATTTGGAATACACATGTTTTTATTCTACAGTATGTACGAATCGAGAACCTTCCTTTTTCGAAGTCGGTTGAAAAGCGTCAAATTAGCATCAAGCTCGCATTTAATTACGAAATGCTACAACGTCAACTGTAAACTATTTGTATCCCAAACATACAAGTTGTAATTAAACGAAACGCGGATTCGGTTTAACATTAATTAAACAGTTATGTTCGTAAGTTACGTAACTTCATACTTAGACTTCTGTCGTAGGAACGATTCTAACCTCACTTAATTTCAGCATAAATTATAACAGTGTTAGAAACAAGGAAGGAAGAGGTTGTATTGAATATTAGTTTGATCGTAATATGAATATACTGCAATTCTGACAACTGCCTAATTGATTTAATCAGTTTATAACAAATCGCAGCCAATCACAAAAACTTTTTACAAAGTAAGAGTAAGAAATTTTGAAAGAATAGAAAAAATTTGATCACGAAGCGGGATTCGAACCCGGGTTTTTTGCCAAACCGTAGCAACGCCTAGCCTTTCGGCCACCCGTGATCCTGCCACAGTAATCGAATTTCAATGCTATAAAACTAAAAATTAAAAAAGTGAGGGTAGTTGGGCCGAACATTGGATAAACAACGTTCGAACATCAAGGCACAATACATACGAATGCACCGTTTCTAATTGATTAAAATTTTAAAGGATTCGATAGCTAAACAAGTTTGTCATATACATTGTTTGTCATATACATTGTCTAATAGCTAAACATGTTTTGGTAAACTTGTTTAGGTATTAGGCAATTTATGAAAAGCGACATTTGTATCTTAACTGACAATTATTTATCCAACAGAATTTAAAACACAATTGATATCCGACAACAGAATATTTCAATATGGCTTCGTAAATACTGGATATGTGTTTAGCCTATATATCACTAGCTGCGCCCCGCGGTTTCACCCGCGTAAGGCCCTATCCCGTAAGAATACCAGTATAAAAAGTTGCCTTTATGTTATGCCAGTTGTTCATCTATCTACGCACTAAATATCATTGCAATCGGTTCAATAGTTTTTGCGTGAAAGAGCAACAAACAAACACACATCCTAGTATTTTCTTGTGTTTGGTTTTACGCGAGTATTATACATTTAGAAATTAAAAACTTTTTAACGGATTTTAAACGCGATTTAAAATCCCTTAAAAAGTTTTTAATTTCTAAACACACATCCTTACAAACTTTCGCATTTATAATATTAGTAGGATAGTAGGAGTAGGAAGTAGGATTTAATAATAAAAATGTTTAGTTTTATACCATTCAAACGCTTATAAAACAGATTTTTAAACGTACCTATACAGACAATATTTATACACAAAGTATGTATGAATGTTAGGATGTTTGTTACTCTTTTAGGCGAAAGCCGCTAACATAGTACTTATTATTCTGTGATATAGGCTACATTTTAGCCAGGTCCCCGGTAGATACTAAAGCTCATCTAGTTTCCTTAAGTACTAGATACTATATTATTTACCTATTTATTCATTAGAACATCACTACATATTATAAAACAAAGTCGCTTTCTCTATCCCTTTTCACTATGTACGGATTTTGATGGAGTTTGTTTTTAATTGATAGAGTGGTTCAAGAGGAAGGTTTATATTAAACTATTCCGAATCAACGCGTGCGAAGCCGCGGGCAAAAGCTAATCCTAATATAGAAATCTCGTGTCACAATGTTTGTCCTCAATGGACTCCTAAACCACTTAACCGATTATAATAAAATTCGCACACCATGT